>NC_053028.1:16784007-16955268 GCF_003073215.2 Triticum urartu
ATGATACGTCTCCAACGTATCTATAATTTTTGATTGTTCTATGCTATTATATTATCAACCTTGGATGTTTTATATGCATTTATATGCTATTTTATATGATTTTTGGGACTAACCTATTAACCTAGAGCCCAGTGCCAGTTTCTGATTTTTTTCCTTGTTTTAGAGTATCGCAAAAAAGGAAAATTAAACGGAGTCCAATTGACCTGAAACTTCACAGAACTTATTTTTGGACCAGAAGAGGCCCACGGAGTATCGGAGATGGACCCGGAGAGTCCTAGGCTGCCCACGAGGGTGGGGGGCGCGCCCACCCCCTGGGTGCGCCCCCTGCCTCGTGGACAGCCCGGAGATCCACCGACGTACTTCTTCCTCCTATATATACCCATATACCCTAAAAACTTCGAGGAGCGGAATAGATCGGGAGTTCCGCCGCCAGAAGTCACCGTAGCCACCGAAACGAATGTAGACCCGTTCCGGCACCCTGCCGGAGGGGGGAACCCCTTACCGGTGGCCATCTTCATCATCCCGGCGCTCTCCATGACGAGGAGGGAGTAGTTCTCTCTCAGGGCTGAGGGTATGTGCCAGTAGCTATGTGTTTGATCTCTCTCTCTCTCTCTCTCGTGTTCTTGAGGTGATACAATCTTGATGTATCGCTAGCTTTGCTATTATAGTTGGATCTTATGATGTTTCTCGCCCTCTACTCTCTTGTGATGAATTGAGTTTTCCCTTTGAAGTTATCTTATTGGATTGAGTCTTTAAGGATTTGAGAACACTTGATGTATGTCTTGCATGGGATACCCGTGGTGACAATGGGGTATTCTATTGATCCACTTGATGTATGTTTTGGTGATCAACTTGCGGTTTCCGCCCATGAACCTATGCATAGGGGTTGGCACACGTTTTCGTCTTGACTCTCCGGTAGAAACTATGGGGCACTCTTTGAAGTTCTTCGTGTTGGTTTGAATAGATGAATCTGAGACTGTGTGATGCATATCGTATAATCATACCAACGGATACTTGAGGTGACATTGGAGTATCTAGGTGACATTAGGGTTTTGGTTGATTTGTATCTTAAGGTGTTATTCTAGTATGAACTCTATTATAGATCGAACAGAAAGAATAGCTTCATGTTATTTTACTATGGACTCTTGAATAGATTGATCAGAAAGGATAACTTTGAGGTGGTTTCGTACCCTACAATATTCTCTTCGTTTGTTCTCCGCTATTAGTGACTTTGGAGTGACTCTTTGTTGCATGTTGAGGGATAGTTATGTGATCCAATTATGTTATTATTGTTTAGGGAACTTGCACGAGTGAAAGTATGAACCATAGGCCTTGTTTCAACGCATTGCAATACCGTTTGTGCTCACTTTTATCATTAGTTACCTTGCTGTTTTATATTTTCAGATTACAAAAACCTATATCTACTATCCATATTGCACTTGTATCACCATCTCTTCGCCGAACTAGTGCACCTATACAATTTACCATTGTATTGGGTGTGTTGGGGATACAAGAGACTCTTTGTTATTTGGTTGCAGGGTTGCTTGATAGAAACCATCTTCATCCTACGCCTCCTACGGATTGATAAACCTTAGCTCATCCACTCGAGGGAAATTTGCTACTGTCCTACAAACCTCTGCACTTGGAGGCCCAACAACGTCTACAAGAAGAGGGTAGTGTAGTAGACATCAAGCTATTTTCTGGCGCCGTTGCCGGGGAGGTTAGCACTTGAAGGTATATCTTTAGATCTTGCAATCGAATCTTTTAGTTTCTTGTTTTAGCACTAGTTTAGTTTATTAAACAAAACTACAAAAAATGGAATTGAGTCTGCCTCGTACGCTTCATATTTTTAATATCTTTCGTGAGAATGATGGAAAGGAAAATTGTTCTCGAGTGCTAGAAGAAGAATGCATTAGAATGTTTGGCACTAAATCTTTGTATGATTAGCATGATTGCAATGTTGTTAGTATGAATTCCTTGAATAACTATGATGCTAATGATATGCAAAGCCACAAGCTTGGGGATGCTATGTTTGATGAAGATGATATTTTTTGTCCCCCAAGTTTTGATGAGCAAATTTATTATGATGATAGCATGCCTCCTATTTATGATGGTTATATTGATGAAAGTGGATTTGGAGAGGTCATGACTTTATTTAGTAATGATTCCACTATTTCGGAAGAGGTTCCAATTGATTATGAGAACAAAGTTGCTAGCTATGATGATTATTGTGATGACATGTATGCTATAAAGAATAATGATATTCATGAAACTTGTCATCATGATTTTAACTTTCAATTGGATTATGCCTCACATGATAGTTATTTTGTTGAGTTTGCTCCCACTATTATTCATGAGAAGAATTTTGCTTATGTGGAGAGTAGTAAATTTTCTATGCTTGTAGATCATGAAAAGAATGCTTTATGTGATGGTTATATTGTTGAATTCATTCATGATGCTACTGAAAATTATTATGAGGGGGGAACATATGCTTGTAGGAATTGCAATAATATCAAGTTTCCTCTCTATGCGCTTAAAATCTTGAAGTTATGCTTGTTTTGCTTTCCTATGCAAGTTGATTCTTGTTCCCACAAGTTGTTTGCTCACAAAATCCCTATGCATAGGAATAGGGTTAGACTTAAATGTGATAGTCATATTCTTCATGATGCTCTCTTTATGTTTCAATTCTTATCCTTTATGTGAGCATCGTTGAAATCATCATGCCTAGCTAGGGGCGTTAAACGATAGCGCTTGTTGGGAGGCAACCCAATCTTATTTTTGTTCCTTGCTTTTTGCTCCTGTTTAGCAATAAATAATTTATCTAGCCTCTCTTATTATTAATTTTTTTATGTTTTAATTAGTGTTTGTGCCAAGTAGAACCGTTGGGAAGACTTGGGGAAAGTCTTGTTGATCATGCTGTAAAAACAGAAACTTTAGCGCTCACGAGATTTGCTGCCATTTTTTATTGGAGAGTGATATTTAGTTAATTATTTTTGCAGATGATTAATAGATAAATTCCTCACGTCCAGCAATTTATTTTAGAATTTTTTAGGTTCCATAAGTTTGCATTAGCTACAGATTACTACAGACTGTTCTGTTTTTAACAGATTCTGTTTTTCATGTGTTGTTTACTTATTTTGATGAATCTATGGCTAGTAAAAGAGTTTATAAACCATAAATAAGTTGGAATACATTAGGTTTAACACCAATATAAATAAATAATGAGTTCATTACAGTACCTTGAAGTGGTGTTTTGTTTTCTTTCGCTAACGGAGCTTACGAGTTTTCTGTTAAGTTTTGTGTTGTGAAGTTTTCAAGTTTTGGGTAAAGATTCGATGGACTATGGAATAAGGAGTGGCAAGAGCCTAAGCTTGGGGATGCCCAAGGCATACCAAGGTAATATTCAAGGACAACCAAGAGCCTAAGCTTGGGAAGCCCCGGAAGGCATCCCTTCTTTCGTCTTCGTTCATCAGTAACTTTACTTGGAGCTATATTTTTATTCGCCACATGATATGTGTTTTGCTTGGAGCGTCATTTTATTTACTTTTGTTTTTCTTTATGTTTGAATAAAATACCAATATATGAAATTCTTAAATGTTAGAGAGTCTTCACATAGTTGCATAATTATTCGACTACTCATTGATCTCCACTTATATCTTTCGGAGTAGTTTGACATTTGCTCTAGTGCTTCACTTATATCCTTTTAGAGCACAGTGGTGGTTTTATTTTATAGAAATAGATGAACTCTCGTTCTTCACTTATATTATTTTGAGAGTCTTTAGAACAGCATGGTAGTTTGCTTGGGTTGTGAAACTAGTCCTAATATGATGGGCATCCAAGAGGGATATAATAAAAACTTTCATATAAAGTGCACTGAATACTAAGAGAATTTTGATACTTGATAATTGTTTTGAGATATGGAGATGGTGATATTAGAGTCATGCTAGTTGAGTAGTTGTGAATTTGAGAAATACTTGTGTTGAAGTTTGTGATTCCCATAGCATGCACGTATGGTGAACCGTTATGTGAAGAAGTTGGAGCATGATCTATTCATTGATTGTCTTCCTTATGAGTGGCGGTCAAGGACGAGCGATGGTCTTTTCCTACCAATCTACCCCCCTAGGAGCATGCACGTAGTACTTTGCTTCGATAACTAATAGATTTTTGCAATAAGTATGTGAGTTCTTTATGACTAATGTTGAGTCCATGGATTATACGCACTCTCACCCTTCCACCATTGCTAGCCTCTCTAGTACCGCGCAACTTTCGCCGGTACCATAAACCCACCATATACCTTCCTCAAAACAGCCACCATACCTACCTATCATGGCATTTCCATAGCCATTCTGAGATATATTGCCATGCAACTTACCACCGTTCCATTTATTATAATACGCTCCATCATTGTCATATTGCTTTGCATGATCATGTAGTTGACATTGTATTTGTGGCAAAACCACCATTCATAATTCTTTCATACATGTCACTCATGCATCATTGCTATCCCGGTATACTGCCGGAGGCATTCATATAGAGTCATACTTCGTTCTAGTATCGAGTTGTAATCATTGAGTTGTAAATAAATAGAACTGTGATGATCATCAATAATAGAGCATTGTCCCAAAAAAAAGAAAAAAAAGAAAAAGAGAAAGGCCAAATAAAAAAAGGGAAGGCCCAAAAAAAAGGGGCAATGCTACTATCCTTTTCCACACTTGTGCTTCAAAGTAGCACCATGATCTTCATGATAGAGAGTCTCCTATGATATCACTTTCATATACTAGTGGGAATTTTTCATTATAGAACTTGGCTTGTATATTCCAATGATGGGCTTCCTCAAATTGCCCTAGGTCTTCGTGAGCAAGCGAGTTGGATGCACACCCACTTAGTTCTTTTTGTTGAGCTTTCATATACTTATAGCTCTAGTGCATCCGTTGCATGGCAATCCCTACTCACTCACATTGATATCTATTAATGGGCATCTCCATCGCCCGTTGATACGCCTAGTTGATGTGAGACTATCTTCTCCCTTTTTGTCTTCTCCACAACCACCATTCTATTCCCCATATAGTGCTATGTCCATGGCTCACGCTCATGTATGGCGTGAAGATTGAAAAAGTTTGAGAACATCAGAAGTATGAAACAATTGCTTGGCTTGTCATCGGGGTTGTGCATGATTTAAATATTTTGTGTGGTGAAGATGGAGCATAGCCAGACTATATGATTTTGTAGGGATAGCTTTCTTTGGCCATGTTTTTGAGAAGACATAATTGCTTTGTTAGTATGCTTGAAGTATTATTATTTTTATGTCAATATTAAACTTTTGTCTTGAATCTTATGGATCTGAATATTCTTTCCACAATAAAGAGAATTACATGGATAAATATGTTAGGTAGCATTCCACATCAAAAATTATGTTTTTATCATTTACCTACTCTAGGACGAGCAGGAATTAAGCTTGGGGATGCTGATACGTCTCCAACGTATCTATAATTTTTGATTGTTCCATGCTATTATATTATCAACCTTGGATGTTTTATATGCATTTATATGCCATTTTATATGATTTTTGGGGCTAACCTATTAACCTAGAGACCAATGCCAGTTTCTGGTTTTTCCATGTTTTAGAGTATTGTAGAAAAGGAAAATCAAACGGAGTCCAATTGACCTGAAACTTCATGGAACTTATTTTTGGACCAGAAGAAGCCCACGGAGTATCGCAGATGGACCAGGAGAGTCCCGGGCTGCCCACGAGGGTGGGGGGCGCGCCTCCTGCCTCGTGGACAGCCCGGAGATCCACCGACGTACTTCTTCCTCCTATATATACCCATATACCCTAAAAACTTCGAGGAGCAGAATAGATCGGGAGTTCCGCCGCCAGAAGCTTCCATAGCCACCGAAAACCAATCTAGACCCGTTCCGGCACCCTGCCGGAGGGGGGAACCCCTCACTGGTGGCCATCTTCATCATCCCAGCGCTCTCCACGACGACGAGGGAGTAGTTCTCCCTCGGGGCTGAGGGTATGTACCAGTAGCTATGTGTTTGATCTCTCTCTCTCTCTCTCTCGTGTTCTTGAGGTGATACAATCTTGATGTATTGCGAGCTTTGCTATTATAGTTGGATCTTATGATGTTTCTCCCCCTCTACTCTCTTGTGATGAATTGAGTTTTCCCTTTGAAGTTATCTTATTGGATTGAGTCTTTAAGGATTTGAGAACACTTCATGTATGTCTTGCATGGGATACCCGTGGTGACAATGGGGTATTCTATTGATCCACTTGATGTATGTTTTGGTGATCAACTTGCGGGTTCCGCCCATGAACCTATGCATAGGGGTTGACACACGTTTTCATCTTGACTCTCCGGTAGAAACTATGGGGCACTCTTTGAAGTTCTTTGTGTTGGTTTGAATAGATGAATCTGAGATTGTGTGATGCATATCGTATAATCATACCCACGGATACTTGAGGTGACATTGGAGTATCTAGGTGAAAGTAGGGTTTTGGTTGATTTGTATCTTAAGGTGTTATTCTAGTATGAACTCTATTATAGATCGAACGGAAAGAATAGCTTCATGTTATTTTACTATGGACTCTTGAATAGATCGATCAGAAAGGATAACTTTGAGGTGGTTTCGTACCCTACAATAATCTCTTCATTTGTTCTCCGCTATTAGTGACTTTGTAGTGACTCTTTGTTGCATGTTGAGGGATAGTTATGTGATCCAATTATGTTATTATTGTTGAGGGAACTTGCACTAGTGAAAGTGTGAACCCTAGGCCTTGTTTCAACGCATTGCAATACCGTTTGTGCTCACTTTTATCATTAGTTACCTTGCTGTTTTTATATTTTCAGATTACAAAAACCTATATCTACTATCCATATTGCACTTGTATCACCATCTCTTTGCCGAACTAGTGCACCTATACAATTTACCATTGTATTGGGTGTGTTGGGGACACAACAGACTCTTTGTTATTTGGTTGCAGGGTTGCTTGAGAGAGACCATCTTCATCCTACGCCTCCTACGGATTGATAAACCTTAGGTCATCCACTTGAGAGAAATTTGCTACTGTCCTACAAACCACTGCACTTGGAGGCCCAACAACGTATACAAGAAGAAGGTTGTGTAGTAGACATCAAACCACATCAGCAAACGTCTCATGGCAAGCTTCACAGTTGCAGGACAACGCTATTGCCGATAGAGCACATCAAATTGGAATGACAAACCAGATACGATCAGCACATGCGGCACAACAAGGTAAAAAAATGTGAACCAGAAAAACAGTAGTTCATTTGCTTTTGTGGAAAAAGCATGAGAGGAAAAAGTAGTTTTTTCACGGGTCGTGGTGGAAAAAACAGACAAAAAATTCTACCAAGTGGTCGCGTGCAAAAAGTCATCTATTATGTTCAGGATTTGCCAACTGCTATATGATTATGTGCAACATTAATGATTGATCGCATTTGACTAGTGAACTCGTACCTAGAGTACAAGTTTTGATGCTGAAAAAGATGTTGGTTGCCATGTCTTGGCAACAGTAGTTGCCATCTTTGTTGGGCTGTAGCTGCCATCGCTATAGAATCCAAAGTTTTGATGCTAAAAAATGCTGGTTGCCATGTCTTGGCAATAGTAGTTGCCATCTTTGTTGGATTGTAGCTGCCATGACTGGAGAACTACCGTTGCCATGCATGGCCATATGTAGATTCCATGGCTTGCTGTCTGAATGATGTCATGCAGGATCACATGCAGCTACTGTATTCCGTTATGATAAACATGCCATCCAAGCAATGCTTACCCTCGTACCTATTTTTTTATCGCAGGACCTTCAACTACAATCAACAGCGGCGTGGGGACATCTATTGCGGGAAGCTCTGAGTGCACGGAAGAAGCGTTCAACCAGCCCGCCAACAATCATGCCACAAACAATGCGGAGTCAGTGTCGAAAATGGCAATCGTTCCAGCAATGCCGACAAGCACACCTTTACACACCAGCACAAGAAACACTCAAGACGATGAAACAACCGCCGATACTGAAGTGAATGATGAAACTGATGATGAAGCACAGAGATTTGATTCGTTTGAAGATGCCAAGGAATTCTACCAGAGATATGCAATGTTCCATGGATTTGCGGTCAACACCAAATACCATAGGAAAATTAAAAAAACTAACGAGTACAACAGAGGTGAGATGAGGTGCTACAAGGCCCGAAGGAACAAGAAGGGTAAAGGTGTTGCGCCTGTCGTTCTGGAACAAAAGAGAGGTATCATTGTCAAGACGGAATGCCCTGTCCGGTGTAAGCTAAACGTAGACGGAGCACGATGGGTGGTCACTGAATATTTTGACGAGCAGAACCATGAACTCATAAAGAAGTTTGACCTGGTAAATTTTCTGAGCGCCCACAGAGGATTCACCCTCCTCGAAAAGAAATTCATAAAGTTGCTACATTATTGTAACATCGGTCCATCAAGAATGGTCCAATACTGTCCCTCATCCACAACGGAGATGGTAGGCTGAGTAGCATGCCCTACATACCGACAGATGTCACAAACCTAAAGGCAAAGTACCATAGAGAGAGCGGGTTAGCTGACATAGAAGACACGATAGCCTACTTCGATGAGAAAGCGAAAGCAGATCCAGATTTCTTCTACAGGATAAGATTGGACGATGAGGACCGTGTCACGAACATGTATTGGGTGGATGGTGCTGCAAGAAGGGCCAACAAACATTTCCGAGATTGCATTTCGTTCAGCACGACATATCTCACTAATATGTACAAGATGCCATGCGCTCCATTCATAGGAATAAATAACCACAATCAGTCATTGCAGTTCGGATGCGGGCTCGTTCGGAACGAAGACACGGATGGTTACACTTGGCTGTTCAAAACCTTCTTGGAATGCATGGCTGGACTTGCTCCAATGAACATAATAACATGCCAGAATTTTAGCATGCGTGCGGGCATAGAGGAGGTCTTTCTGTTGGCAGTGCACAGGCACTGCAGGTGGTGTTGGGGAACGTAGTAATTTCAAAAAATTTCCTACGCACACGCAAGATCATGGTGATGCACAGCAACGAGAGGGGAGAGTGTGATCTACGTACCCTTGTAGATCGACAACGGAAGCGTTTGGTTGAAGTAGTCGTATGTCTCCACGGCCCGACCGATCAAGCACCGAAACTACGGCACCTCCGAGTTCTAGCACACGTTCAGCTCGATGGCGATCCCCGGACTCTGATCCAGCAAAGTGTCGGGGAAGAGTTCCGTCAGCATGACGGCGTGGTGACGATCTTGATGTACTACTGTCGCAGGGCTTCGCCTAAGCACCGCTACAATATCATCGAGGACTATGGTGGCAGGGGGCGCCGCACACGGCTAAGAATATGATCACGTGGATCAACTTGTGTTCCTCTGGGGTGCCCCTGCCTCAGTATATAAAGGCTCAAGGGGGGGGGTGCGGCCGGCCTAGGAGAGGCGCGCCAGGAGGAGTCCTACTCCCTCTGGGAGTAGGATTCCCCCCAATCCTAGTTGGAATAGGATTCGTGGAGGGGGGAAAAGAGGAAGGGGGACGGCCCCCTCTCCTTGTCCTATTCGGACCAAGGGAGGGGAGGGGCGCGCGGCCCATCTCTGGCTGCCTCTTCTCTTTTCCACTAAGGCCCACTAAGGCCCATATATCTCCCGGGGGGTTCCGGTAACCTCCTGATACTCTGGTAAAATCCCGATTTCACCCGGAACACTTCCGATATCCAAACATAGGCTTCCAATATATCAATCTTTATGTCTCGACCATTTCGAGACTCCTCGTCATGTCTGTGATCACATCCGGGACTCCGAACAACCTTCGGTACATCAAAACGTATAAACTCATAATATAACTGTCATCGAAACCTTAAGCATGCGGACCCTACGGGTTCGAGAACAATGTAGACATGACTGAGACAAGTCTCCGGTCAATAACCAATAGCGGGACCTATATGCCCATATTGGCTCCTACATATTCTACGAAGATCTTTATCGGTCAGACCGCATAACAACATACGTTGTTCCCTTTGTCATCGGTATGTTACTTGCCCGAGATTCGATCGTCGGTATCCAATACCTAGTTCAATCTCGTTACCGGCAAGTCTCTTTACTCGTTCCATAATACATCATCCCGCAACTAACTCAGTAGTTGCAATGCTTGCAAGGCTTAAGTGATGTGCATTACCGAGAGGGCCCAGAGATACCTCTCCGACGATCGGAGTGACAAATCCTAATCTCGAAATACGTCAACCCAACATGTACCTTTGGAGACACCTGTAGAGCACCTTTATAATCACCCAGTTACGTTGTGACGTTTGGTAGCACACAAAGTGTTCCTCCGGCACACGGGAGTTACATAATCTCATAGTCATAGGAACATGTATAAGTCATGAAGAAAGCAATAGCAACATACTAAACGATCGGGTGCTAAGCTAATGGAATGGGTCATGTCAATCAGATCATTCAACTAATGATGTGATCCCGTTAATCAAATGACAACTCTTTGTCCATGGTTAGGAAACATAACCATCTTTGATTAACGATCTAGTCAAGTAGAGGCATACTAGTGACACTCTGTTTGTCTATGTATTCACACATGTATTATGTTTCCGGTTAATACAATTCTAGCATGAACAATAAACCTTTATCATGATATAAGGAAATAAATAATAACTTTATTGTTGCCTCTAGGGCATATTTCCTTCAGTCTCCCACTTGCACTAGAGTCAATAATCTAGATTACACAATAATGATTCTAACACCCATGAAGCTTTGGTGCTGATCATGTTTTGCTCGTGGAAGAGGCTTAGTCAACGGGTCTGCTACATTTAGCTCCGTATGTATCTTGCAAATCTCTATGTCTCCCGCCTGGACTAGATCCCGGATGGAATTGAAGCGTCTCTTGATGTGTTTGGTTCTCTTGTGAAATCTGGATTCCTTTGCCAAGGCAATTGCACCAGTATTGTCACAAAAGATTTTCATTGGACCCGATGCACTAGGTATGACACCTAGATCGGATATGAACTCCTTCATCCAGACTCCTTCGTTTGCTGCTTCCGAAGCAGCTATGTACTCCGCTTCACATGTAGATCCCGCCACGACGCTTTGTTTAGAACTGCACCAACTGACAGCTCCACCGTTTAATGTAAACACGTATCCGGTTTGCGATTTAGAATCGTCCGGATCAGTGTGAAAGCTTGCATCAATGTAACCGTTTATGATGAGCTCTTTGTCACCTCCATATACGAGAAACATATCCTTAGTCCTTTTCAGGTATTTCAGGATGTTCTTGACCATTGTCGAGTGATCCACTCCTGGATTACTTTGGTACCTCCCTGCTAGACTTATAGCAAGGCACACATCAGGTCTGGTACACAACATTGCATACATGATAGAGCCTATGGATGAAGCATAGGGAACATCTTTCATTTTCTCTCTGTCTTCTGCAGTGGTTGGGCATTGAGTCTGACTCAACTTCACACCTTGTAACATAGGCAAGAACCCTTTCTTTGCTTGATCCATTTTGAACTTCTTCAAAATCTTGTCAAGGTATGTGCTTTGTGAAAGTCCAATTAAGTGTCTTGATCTATCTCTATAGATCTTTATGCCTAACATGTAAGCAGCTTCACCGAGGTCTTTCATTGAAAAACTCTTATTCAAGTATCCCTTTATGCTATCTAGAAATTCTATATCATTTCCAATTAGTAATATGTCATCCACATATAATATCAGAAATGCTACAGAGCTCCCACTCACTTTCTTGTAAATATAGGCTTCTCCGAAGGTCTGTATAAAACCAAATGCTTTGATCACACTATCAAAGCGTTTATTCCAACTCCGAGATGCTTGCACCAGTCCATAGATGGATCGCTGGAGCTTGCATATTTTGTTTGCACCTTTAGGATTGACAAAACCTTCTGGTTGCATCATATACAACTCTTCTTTAAATCCATTAAGGAATGTAGTTTTGTTTATCCATTTGCCAGATTTCATAAAATGCAGCAATTGCTAACATGATTCGGACAGACTTAAGCATAGATACGAGTGAGAAACTCTCATCGTAGTCAACACCTTGAACTTGTCGAAAGCCTTTTTCGACAATTCTAGCTTTGTAGATAGTAACACTACTATCAGCGTCCGTCTTCCTCTTGAAGATCCATTTATTTTCTATAGCTTGCTGATCAACGGGCAAATCCATCAAAGTCCATACTTTGTTCTCATACATGGATCATATCTCAGATTTCATGGTCTCAAACCATTTCGCGGAATCTGGGCTCATCATCGCTTCCTCATAGTTCGCAAGTTCGTCATGGTCTAGTAACATGACTTCCAGAACAGGATTACCGTACCACTCTGGTGCGGATCTCACTCTGGTTTACCTATGAGATTCGGTAGTAACTTGATCTGAAGTTTCATGATCATCATTATTAGCTTCCTCACTAATTGGTGTAGGTGTCGCAGAAACAGTTTTCTGTGATGTACTACTTTCCAATAAGGGAGAAGGTACAGTTACCTTATCAAGTTTTCTACTTTCCTCCCACTCACTTCTTTCGAGAGAAACTCCTTCTCTAGAATGGATCCATTCTTAGCAACGGATGTCTTGCCTTCGGATCTGTGATAGAAGGTGTACCCAACTGTCTCCTTTGGGTATCCTATGAAGACACATTTCTCCGATTTGGGTTCGAGCTTATCAGGTTGAAGCTTTTTCACATAAGCATCGCAGCCCCAAACTTTAAGAAACGACAACTTTGGTTTCTTGCCAAACCATAGTTCATAAGGCGTTGTCTCAAAGGATTTTGATGGTGCCCCATTTAACGTGAATGCGGCCGTCTCTAAAGCATAACCCCAAAACGATAGCGGTAAATCAGTAAGAGACATCATAGATCGCACCATATCTAGTAAAGTATGATTACGACATTCGGACACACCATTACGCTGTGGTGTTCCGGGTGGCGTGAGTTGTGAAACTATTCCGCATTGCTTCAAATGTACACCAAACTCGTAACTCAAATATTCTCCTCCACGATCAGATCGTAGAAACTTTATTTTCTTGTTACGATAATTTTCAACTTCACTCTGAAATTCTTTGAACTTTTCAAATGTTTCAGACTTATGTTTCATTAAGTAGATATACCCATATCTGCTTAAGTCATCTGTGAAGGTGAGAAAATAACGATATCCGCCACGAGCCTCAATATTCATCGGACCACATACATCTGTATGTATGATTTCCAACAAATCTGTTGCTCTCTCCATAGTACCGGAGAACGGTGTTTTAGTCATCTTGCCCATGAGGCACGGTTCGCAAGTACCAAGTGATTCATAATCAAGTGGTTCCAAAAGCCCATCAGTATGGAGTTTCTTCATGCGCTTTATACCGATATGACCTAAACGGCAGTGCCACAAATAAGTTGCACTATCATTATCAACTCTGCATCTTTTGGCTTCAACATTATGAATATGTGTGTTACTACTATCGAGATTCATCAAAAATAGACCACTCTTCAAAGGTGCATGACCATAAAAGATATTACTCATATAAATAGAACAACCATTATTCTCTGATTTAAATGAATAACCGTCTCGCATCAAACAAGATCCTGATATAATGTTCATGCTCAACGCTGGCACCAAATAACAATTATTTAGGTCTAATACTAATCCCGAAGGTAGATGTAGAGGTAGCGTGCCGACCGCGATCACATCGACTTTGGAACCATTTCCCACGCGCATCGTCACCTCGTCCTTTGCCAGTGTTCGCTTAATCCGTAGTCCCTGTTTCGAGTGCAAATATTAGCAACAGAACCAGTATCAAATACCCAGGTGCTACTGCGAGCTCTAGTAAGGTACACATCAATAACATGTATATCACATATACCTTTGTTCACCTTGCCATCCTTCTTATCCGCCAAATACTTGGGGCAGTTCCGCTTCCAGTGACCAGTCTGCTTGCAGTAGAAGCACTCAGTTTCAGGCTTAGGTCCAGACTTGGGTTTCTTCTCTTGAGCAGCAACTTGCTTGCTGTTCTTCTTGAAGTTCCCCTTCTTCTTCCCTTTGCCCTTTTTCTTGAAACTAGTGGTCTTGTTGACCATCAACACTTGATGCTCCTTTTTGATTTCTACCTCCGCAGCTTTCAGCATTGCGAAGAGCTCGGGAATAGTCTTATTCATCCCTTGCATATTATAGTTCATCACGAAGCTCTTGTAGCTTGGTGGCAGTGATTGGAGAATTCTGTCAATGACGCAATCATCTGGAAGATTAACTCCCATCTGAATCAAGTGATTATTATATCCAGACATTTTGAGTATATGCTCACTGACAGAACTGTTCTCCTCCATCTTGCAGCTATAGAACTTATTGGAGACTTCATATCTCTCAATCCGGGCATTTGCTTGAAATATTAACTTCAACTCCTGGAACATCTCATATGCTCCATGACGTTCAAAACGTCGTTGAAGTCCCGATTCTAAGCCGTAAAGCATGGCACACTGAACTATCGAGTAGTCATCAGCTTTGCTCTGCCAGACGTTCATAACATCTGGTGTTGCTCCAGCAGCAGGCCTGGCACCCAGCGGTGCTTCCAGGACATAATTCTTCTGTGCAGCAATGAGGATAATCCTCAAGTTACGGACCCAGTCCGTGTAATTGCTACCATCATCTTTCAACTTTGCTTTCTCAAGGAACGCATTAAAATTCAACGGAACAACAGCACGGGCCATCTATCTACAATCAAACATACATAAGCAAGATACTATCAGGTACTAAGTTCATGATAAATTTAAGTTCAATTAATCATATTACTGAAGAACTCCCACTTAGATAGACATCCCTCTAATCTTCTAAGTGATCACGTGATCCAAATCAACTAAACCATAACCGATCATCACGTGAAATGGAGTAGTTTTCAATGGTGAACATCACTATGTTGATCATATCTACTATATGATTCACGCTCGATCTTTCGATCTCAGTGTTCCGAGGCCATATCTGCATATGCTAGGCTCGTCAAGTTTAACCTGAGTATTCTGCGTGTGCAAAACTGGCTTGCACCCGTTGTAGATGGACGTAGAGCTTATCACACCCGATCATCACGTGGTGTCTGGGCACGACGAACTTTGGCAATGGTGCATACTCAGGGAGAACACTTTTATCTTGATAATTTAGTGAGAGATCATCTTATAATGCTACCATCAATCGAAGCAAGATAAGATGCATAAAAGATAAACATCACATGCAATCAATATAAGTGATATGATATGGCCATCATCATCTTGTGCTTGTGATCTCCATCTCCGAAGCACCGTCATGATCACCATCGTCACCGGCGCGACACCTTGATCTCCATCGTAGCATCGTTGTCGTCTCGCCAATCTTATGCTTTCATGACTATCGCTACCGCTTAGTGATAAAGTAAAGCATTACAGCGCGATTGCATTGCATACAATAAAGCGACAACCATATGGCTCCTGACAGTTGCCGATAACTCGGTTACAAAACATGATCATCTCATACAATAAAATTTAGCATCATGTCTTGACCATATCACATCACAACATGCCCTGCAAAAACAAGTTAGACGTCCTCTACTTTGTTGTTGCAAGTTTTACGTGGCTGCTACGGGCTTAAGCAAGAACCAATCTTACCTACGCATCAAAACCACAACGATAGTTTGTCAAGTTGGTGCTGTTTTAACCTTCGCAAGGACCGGGCGTAGCCACACTCGGTTCAACTAAAGTTGGAGAAACTGTCACCCGCAAGCCACCTATGTGCAAAGCACGTCGGGAGAACCGGTCTCGCTAAGCGTACGCGTAATGTCGGTCCGGGTCGCTTCGTCCAACAATACCGCTGAACCAAAGTATGACATGCTGGTAAGCAGTATGACTTATATCGCCCACAACTCACTTGTGTTCTACTCGTGCATATAACATCAACACATAAAACCTAGGCTCGGATGCCACTGTTGGGGAACGTAGTAATTTCAAAAAATTTCCTACGCACACGCAAGATCATGGTGATGCATAGCAACGAGAGGGGAGAGTGTGATCTACGTACCCTTGTAGATCGACAAGCGAAGCGTTTGGTTGAAGTAGTCGTACGTCTCCACGGCCCGACCGATCAAGCACCGAAACTACGGCACCTCCGAGTTCTAGCACACGTTCAGCTCGATGATGATCCCTGGACTCCGATCCAGCAAAGTGTCGGGGAAGAGTTCCGTCAGCACGACGGTGTGGTGACGATCTTGATGTACTACTGTCGCAGGGCTTCGCCTAAGCACCGCTACAATATCATCGAGGACTATGGTGGCAGGGGGCGCCGCACACGGCTAAGAATATGATCACGTGGATCAACTTGTGTTCCTCTGGGGTGCCCCTGCCTCAGTATATAAAGGCTCAAGGGGGGTGCGGCCGGCCTAGGAGAGGCGCGCCAGGAGGAGTCCTACTCCCTCTGGGAGTAGGATCCCCCCAATCCTAGTTGGAATAGGATTCGCGGAGGGGGGAAAAGAGGAAAGGGGGCCGGCCCCCTCTCCTTGTCCTATTCGAACCAAGGGAGGGGAGGGGCGCGCGGCCCATCTCTGGCTGCCTCTTCTCTTTTCCACTAAGGCCCACTAAGGCCCATATATCTCCCGGGGGGTTCCGATAACCTCCCGGTACTCCGGTAAAATCCCGATTTCACCCGGAACACTTCCGATATCCAAACATAGGCTTCCATTATATCAATCTTTATGTCTCGACCATTTTGAGACTCCTCGTCATGTCCGTGATCACATCCGGGACTCCGAACCACCTTCGGTACATCAAAACGTATAAACTCATAATATAACTGTCATCGAAACCTTAAGCGTGCGGACCCTACGGGTTCGAGAACAATGTAGACATGACCGAGACAAGTCTCCGGTCAATAAGCAATAGCGGGACCTGGATGCCCATATTGGCTCCTACATATTCTACGAAGATCTTTATCGGTCAGACCGCATAACAACATACGTTGTTCCCTTTGTCATTGGTATGTTACTTGCCCAAGATTCGATCGTCGGTATCCAATACCTAGTTCAATCTCGTTACCGGCAAGTCTCTTTACTCGTTCCGTAATACATCATCCCGCAACTAACTCATTAGTTGCAATGCTTGCAAGGCTTAAGTGATGTGCATTACCGAGAGGGCCCAGAGATACCTCTCCGACGATCGGAGTGACAAATCCTAATCTCGAAATACATCAACCCAATATGTACCTTTGGAGACACCTGTAGAGCACCTTTATAATCACCCAGTTACGTTGTGATGTTTGGTAGCACACAAAGTGTTCCTCCGGCACACGGGAGTTACATAATCTCATAGTCATAGGAACATGTATAAGTCATGAAGAAAGCAATAGCAACATACTAAATGATCGGGTGCTAAGCTAATGGAATGGGTCATGTCAATCAGATCATTCAACTAATGATGTGATCCCGTTAATCAAATGACAACTCTTTGTCCATGGTTAGGAAACATAACCATCTTTGATTAACGAGCTAGTCAAGTAGAGGCATACTAGTGACACTCTGTTTGTCTATGTATTCACACATGTATTATGTTTCCGGTTAATACAATTCTAGCATGAATAATAAACCTTTATCATGATAAGGAAATAAATAATAACTTTATTATTGCCTCTAGGGCATATTTCCTTCAGGTGGCACATTATTAAGAAGGCCGAGGAGACGCTAGGACCGTTCTTTGCTGACCGTCCAGAGCTGCACAAGGCATTTGAGCTGTGTGTGGACCACAACTTGATGGTGGAGGAGTTTGAACGGAGCTGGAAGGCTATGATTGAAACATATCAAGTCCAAGACAGCGAGACGCTTGCTAGCCTATGGGAGAAGCGAATGTACTGGGTGTCGGCCTACTTCATGCAGTGCTTCTTCCCATTTCTCCAGACTAAGCAGCGCATCGAGGGGTTCAATGCTGTTCTGAAGCGGTACGTGAGCCCTGGCAACTCATTGCTGCAGTTTGCCAAGCAATACACGGCTTTGCAACAAAAACTACTAGGATCTGAGCTGCAGCAGGAGGCAAACACCGCACTCAAGGAGGCAAAATTGCTAACATATTTACCGATGGAGAGGCAGATGAGCAAGACATATACCAACAAGATTTTTAACAAGTAAGTCAGTTGTGTTACAATCTTATTTGCACAAGCATGAAGGTAGTAGGAGCCATGTAGAATGCAATGTAGTTGCCAGCTTTTTTGAAATGCTGATATGTTGAAAGTAGCCATTGAGTACAGGGTAACCATGGTATGTAGTTGCCATGTTACTGAACTGCAGTTGCCACGTGAAGTCAACTACAGTTGCCAGGTTTAATGAACTATAGTTGCCATGTTAAATGAACTGTAGTTGCCATGTTTAATGAACTGTAGTAGCCGTGTGAAATCAACTATGATTGCCATATTTAATGAATTGTACTTGCATTTCCCATATTGGTGTGGAATGCACTTGCCAATTAAAATGTTATGCATTTTCCATGTGAAAAATATCATAAAGTTGCCATAGCCATCATTCATTTTAGATGCCTTTACTACATTACAGCCTACATCAACATAAGGTGCTACAAAACATCATATAAGATTTTAATAGAACCACAAAAAACTGACAGATTCTAGGAAGAAATAAAGCGTGCTAGCATGTACACCGCTTACCAGGTGGACGAACATACGTTCAAGGTGTGTTCTCTCTTGGGCATGTCGGATTCAGAACCTGAAGACCCAGACAAAGGAAGGAACTACTTTGTGAAGGCCTCAATAAAAGAAGGCAAATACTACTACCAATACTGCAAATTCGAACGGGACGGGATTGTGTGCTGCCACATACTAAAAGTAATGGACACGAACACGGTGACACGAATGCCTTGCCATTTCATACGGCGGCGATGGACTTGGGACGCTGACAACGCATTGGGGCCACAAACATCAAATGCAGTTTTGGCTGTGCATGATGAGAGACCAGAGTCAACCATGGAAGCCGTCAGGCACGTTGTGTTGACAACGAACTATGCTGAACTAATAGATGAAGCGTGCAAGAGTGATGAGACAGCGAGGGTTGCAGAAAAACACAGGAAGGCCCTGAAAAGAGAGCTTGATGAGATCAAAAAGAGGAAAGCTGAGGAAGCCTTACACAGGTTCCCCCACACCTCAAGTGTGCCTTCGTCCACGGGGCCATCATCTGAAAACTCGGAGGTAGGATCTGGAACAGAAAGCACACAAACCCAGGTCAGGAACCCGCCCCTTCCATCACAAAGGGCATCCAAAAGAGATAAGATAATCGGGATTGGAGATTCAAGCAAAACACAAGAAAGCAAAGAAAGGGGCGGGCAATCCATAAGCAACATTGGAGCGCTGTGACTTGGTTTGTTGGTGACATTTTTTGTAAGATAGATGTTCTAAATTTTTTAAAATGGGAGAATGACTTTGAAGGGGCATTAGAATTTGAAGGAAAATGCCATGAATGAATAACTGCAGTTGCCCCATGTGTTCTACTAAATCCGCCATGTCTGTTCTACTGAATCTGCCATGTTATTTATATTGAGTCTGCCATGCCTATTCTACTGAATATGCCATGTTATTTATACTGAAATCTGCCATCGCGTATATTCCCGTTTTCAGTCAACACATTTTAGTCCACACGTACTGTATTGTGTGCAAACTATGAAAAACAAGTTGGAACGATCGCGTGCAAAAAAACGCAAGGTTACGGCTGCTTATGAACTACCATGCTAACCGATATAGTTAGCAATGCAAAAAAACAAAAGACAAACAAAAAAGGACGAAAACTTTCACTAACCGTGTCGGATCAACTACATTTGCCATGTTTTCAGACATCATAGACGCATTCAAAACACCAAACTGGTACTACCAACCACGAACACATAATAATACTAAAAACATAAACGTATCTGCTGTCACACCTAAGTAGGTTCACATCCACACATAGATTACACAAATATTCAATGTCGCTCACACGCCACCACTATATACTAGGCTACGGGGAGATGTAGTCATAACATAGTACACGAACATAGTTTTGAAAGAACAAGGTAATACCTTACATTCCTCGGCAACAGAATGTAAGGTAGGCGTTCGGTTTGGAGCAGCACGTGATCACTTGTACTTCTTGTTGGCTTTCTTGACAGCTTCCTCTATGAACTCTCGTGCGTTGGCCCGCGTGTTGAAATCTTCAATCATCAACCAGTTCCATGTGTATATTTTGTGAGCTCAACGACCATTGCAGCTGTGACGACAGGGACCCATCAGCCTTCCCACTTTGCAAGGTATTCTAGCATGTGAAAGCCATAGTCGTACCTATAAAAAGAAAAGAATCAGGTCAACTCAAGAGAATAGAAAAAATCATAAACTTCAATGCATAGGTGTCAAAAAAGGTTTACGATTGGTGTCGATGGCACATGAAAAAAATATAGTAATTACCGGTTTCCTTGCTTCGTAGTCGCGGCATACTCGATTGGAAAATGACCGGTCTAAACCCTTGAGTTTTCGTAGTGACGGTTCCATGTCTCTTTGAGGTTGTTGACAAAGAATTCAGCGTGTGTAGTAAGGTCTGCATCATCTCCTGAATGCATTGAATCAATCACCTCAAAACGTTGGTTCTTCAGGTCAAGGCAAATCACGTAGTGGTGACCACACTTGTCATCTGGGTTGTCTGGTGCAAGCTCCTGGAACATGGGGAACAGGACCTGCAAGTGAAATAAAGGAAAGAAAAAGCAGAGTTCACATCAAAAATAGAAATGATGTAGTTGGAAAAATGATCTGTAAAGATATTGCTGCATGCAATGAGAGTTGCATGAATGACATACCAGCAAGTGTCCATAAAATGCGCCCACAAAGAATGTGTATTTTCCATGTTTAATTAAAAGAAGTTGCAGTTCATGTATGAACAAGTTGCCAACTATTTTAATTGAAATTGCCACATAAGTTGTATTAAAAAGCAGTCAAACTTATTTTACATGACAGTTGTTGCCACATGAAACATCTGTCACAAAAAACAGTATGTAGCCCGCATGTGAAAGCATAGCTACTGACAAAACATAGAATGGGACAAAAAATATGTGCAACCAAGGAGGTAACACTCACACATTTCTTCATTGTGAGCTTGAAATCACCATACGCAGCAAAATGCTTCCTCGGGATTTTGTGGTGGAAGTCACCATCCCATATTTTACATGTCACGCTGTACTGCATGATCATTTTGTCGGGAGACATATCCATATGCCTGTTGATGAAGTCAATCCCGCACGCAACTACATTCTTCGACATTTTGCCGAGTGGCCTCACGGACTCAGCATGATCACCCAGGTCAACGTATGTCGCATCGCATTGTATGATCTTGGTTCTGTCCAAACATGAGCTGTATGAAAATGATATAACATGAAAGAATCATGTCTACTAAGTAAAAAAAGAAATAAATCGTAAACAGAGCATCTATAGAATAGAAAAAAAGAAAGAAAAGTAAAGAGGAAAGCAAATGAGGGGTTATGAGTGTGATCATTACGCTTTCAGCTCCTTCATGTACTTGCTGTTGTACCTCGCTTTCCAAAGAGCTTGACAATATCGTACAACTGGTTCTGATCTTTTGTGGCCTTGACTTCTTGCTCATAGTCATCCGCGGGTGGTGTGTGAACTACCCTATGATGCCTCACAGAACCAGGGGTGGCACTTCTAACAGTATCCTCAGATACTGACTCAGTAGGCACGTTAGAACTTGATTGCCCCTGACCCCATGACGACCTCCTTTTCAATGCTTCCTCCTCAATCCCGCGGTAAGCTTCATAAAGTGACGACGTAATCTCCTCAGGGGTGGCTGCAATGATCAAAATAGTGGGTTAGGATACCTGGGAAATAAATCAAGTTAATTGTGCAAAGAAAGGGTGTAGAATGTGAAAATGTAGGTGCAAAAAGTAGGGAGTTGCCATGTGGAGGAAACTACAATTGCCAGGTATAATGCACTGGAGTTGCGATGTGGCAACAACTATAGTTGCCATGTGGGTTTGCAGTTGTCATGTTGAATCAACTCCAGTTGCCATGTGCTTGCCGAATGAAAATGCAACATGGCAACAAAATATAGGTGACATATCAGCAAATCCAGTTGCCATGTTCATCAGTTAACATTTGCCATCAACAGTGAGAAGCCAAAAAAACTTGGGACAAAATTCAGACTAAAAAATGTGTACAATAAAATGATAAACGCGGAAAAAATGTACCTTGCACAATCGGCTCTGCAAACTTCACAGCCTTCCTGCCCTTAGACATTGGCTGCGCCATCATTGGGGCCATGCCTGCCGAGAAAGCAAAGGCAACTGGCATAGGATCGTGCATCACTGGTACATCTTGACTGATGCCAAGGCTAAAGCTCGGAGGGGTGAATGCCATTGGGTGCCTCTCCTGCCTACTAGCCGGACCACGAACAACTTGCTGGGCAGAATCCAAGGGTGAAAGATCAACAAACATTTCCGCCTCGTCTGCTGCAGAATCATCATGCTTATTGGTAGGGCGGGGCGTGTTGTCAGCGGTATTAGTCACCACTTTCTTGCCAATCTTCTTGTTTGGGCTGTAGGGGACACCAATGTTGACTGGGAGCTTAGAAGTGCGTAGATTTAAGCTGGGGTCCTCCGCGGTGGGTAAAGACGCAGTCTGCTCCGGACGTTCACCTCCGTCAATCGTGCCCGGCTTGCCACCTGTGTCAGTTGTACTCCGGTCTTCCGTTTTCTCCATAACGTTGCTTTTGGCAGTAGGTGGGAACAGTGTGGACGCAGGCGCATAACCAGAGTCATCTCTGCTGCTCCTAGCTATAGCTGACGTGTTGGGTATGTCTGCAGTTTGCTTGCGGGGGCTACGACGCCTAGGTCGAAGGCCAGCTTGCAAAACGATCGCCTTAGCAACCTCTGGACCACTAGAAGCTGGAGCTGTTGTGCCAAGACTCTCACCTGTGGATGGAATATCATTCTTAATTGCCGCCTCATCCCCTTCTTTCGTGGACACAGAAGTGCCACCACCCACTCTCTTGGAATCCGTATCAGATGAGCGGGAATGTTCCTTGCTTAGGTTGATCTCGGGGGCGTCCACTTCAACACTTGCTGATCAGGTGGTGATACGTCCATTCTGCATCATGCTTTTATATCGATATTTATCGCATTATGGACTGTTATTTCACTTTATGTCACAATACTTATGGCTATTCTCTCTTATTTTACAAGGTTTACATAAGGAGGGAGAATGCCGGCAGCTGGAATTCTGGGCTGGAAAAGGAACAAATATTAGAGACCTATTCTGTGCAACTCCAAAAGTCCTGAAACTCCATGGAACCTCTTAAAATAAATAAAGAAAAATCCTCGCCAAAGATGAAGGCCAGGGGGCCCACACCCTGCTCACGAGGGTGGGGGCGCCCCCCTAAGGCGCGCCCCTACCTCGTGGGCCCCCTGGTGGCTCTCCAACGCCCATCTTATCCTATATGATGTCTTTCGATGAGAAAAAAATAAGAAGGAACTTTTCGGGACGAGACTCCGCCGCCACGAGGCGGAACCTTGGCGGATCCAACCTAGAGCTCCGGTAGACTTGTTCTGCCGGGGATACTTCCCTCCGGGAGGGGGAAATCATCACCATCGTCATCACCAACGCTCCTCTCATCGGGGGAGGGCAATCTCCATCAACATCTTCACTAGCACCATCTGATCTCCAAACCCTAGTTCATCTCTTGTATCCAATTCTTGTCTCACAGTCCGGGATTGGTGCTAGTAGGTTGCTAGTAGTGTTGATTACTCCTTGTAGTTGATGCTAGTTGGTTTATTTGGTGGAAGATCATATGTTCAGATCCTATATGCATATTATTACCCCTCTGATTATGAACATGAATATGCTTTGTGAGTAATTACGTTCATTCCTGAGGACAAGGGAGAAGTCTTGCTATGAGTAGTCATGTGAATTTGGTATTCGTTTGATATTTTGATAAGATGTATGTTGTCTAGCCTCTAGTGGTGTTAGGTGAACGTCGACTACATAACACTTCACCATTATTTGGGCCTAGAGGAAGGCATTGGGAAGTAATAAGTAGATGATGAGTTGCTAGAGTGACAGAAGCTTAAACCCTAGTTTATGCGTTGCTTCGTAAGGGGCTGATTTGGATCCACATGTTTCATGCTATGGTTAAGTTTACCTTAATACTTTTGTTCTAGTTGCGGATGCTTGCAATAGAGGTTAATCATAAGTGGTATGCTTGTTGAAGTAAGAACAGCACCCAAGCACCGGTCCACCCACATATCAAATTATCAAAGTATCGAACGCGAATCATATGAACGTGATGAAAACTAGCTTGACGATATTCCCATGTGTCCTCGGGAGCGCTTTTCCTATTATAAGAGTTTGTTCCGGCTTGTCCTTTGCTACAAAAGGATTGGGCCACCTTGCTGCACTTTATTTACTTTTGTTACTTGTTGCTCGTTACAATCTATCTTATCACAAAACTATTTGTTACCACTTATTTCAGTACTTGCAGAGAATACCTTGCTGAAAACTGCTTATCATTTCCTTCTGCTCCTCATTGGGTTCGGCACTCTTACTTATCGAAAGGACTACGATAGATCCCCTATACTTGTGGTTCATCAAGACTCTTTTCTGGCGCCGTTGCCGGGGAGTGTAGCGCCTTTGGTAGGTGGAATTTGGTAAGGAAAAATTTATATAGTGTGGTGAAATTTACTGTCACTTGTTACTATGGAAAGTAATTCTCTGAGGGGCTTGTTCGGGGTATCTTCACCCCGTCCAGTAGTGCAAAGAGTTGCTCCTCAACCTACTGAACCTATTGAAAATGAAACCCCTTTTGAATTTCCTTCGGGTATGATGGAAAAACTGCTAGGTAACCCTTTACAGGAGATGGAACAAAGCGTCCTGATGAGCACTTAATATATGTGGATGAAGTTTGTGGATTATTTAAGCTTGTAGGTATACCCGATGATGTTGCTAAGAAGAAGGTTTTCCCTTTATCTTTGAAGGGAGACGCATTGATATGGTATAGGCTATGTGATGATATGAGATTCTGGGACTATAAAAGATTGAAGTTGGAATTTCATCAAAAGTATTACCCTATGCATCTTGTTCATCGTGATCGCAATTATATATATAATTTCTGGCCTCGCGAAGGAGAAAGCATCGGTCAAGCTTGGGGGAGGCTTAAATCAATGTTATATTCATGCCCCAATCATGAGCTCTCAAGAGAAATGATTATTCAAAATTTATATGCTCGGCTTTCTGATAACAATCGCACCATGCTCGATACTTCTTGTGCTGGCTCTTTTATGATGAAGACTACTGAATCCAGATGGAATTTATTGGATCGAATTAAACGCAACTCTGAAGATTGGGACCTTGACGAAGGTAAGCAGTCAGGTATGACACCTAAGTTTGATTGTGTTAAATCTTTTATGGATACTGATATTTTCCGTAAGTTTAGCACTAAATATGGACTTGACTTTGAGATAGTAGCTTCTTTCTGTGAATCTTTTGCTACTTATGTTGATCTCCCTAAGGAGAAGTGGTTTAAATATCATCCTCCCATAGAAGTAAAAGTAGCTGCACCTACTAAGGTTGAAGAAAAGACTGTCACTTATAATGATCCTATTGTTCCTACTTCTTATATTGAGAAACCACCTTTCCCTGTTAGAATAAAGGATCATGCTAAAGCTTCAACTGTTGTTCATAAAAGCAATATTAGAACTTATACACCTCCTGAGCAAGTTAAAGTATAACCTAATATTGCTATTGTTAAAGATCTCTTGTCTGATAATATTGATGGGCATGTTATTCAGTTCGAAGGTGAAACTGCTAGAATTGCTAAACCTTGTGCTAAAGATAAACATAGACCTTTGGTAGGCGTGCCTGTTATTTCTGTTAAAATAGGAGATTATTTTTATCATGGCTTATGTGATATGGGTGCAAGTGCTAGTGTTATACCGCATACTTTATACGAAGAAATTAAGAATGAAATTGCACCCGCTGAGTTAGAAGGTATTGATGTCACAATTAAACTTGCCAATAGAGATACTATTTCACCAATTGGAATTATTAGAGATGTTGAAGTCTTGTGTGGGAAAACTAAATATCCTGCTGATTTTCTTGTTCTTACTTCTCCGCAAGATAGCTTTTGTCCCATTATATTTGGTAGACCCTTCTTAAATACTGTCAATGCTACCATAGATTGAACAAAGAATGTTGTTACTGTTGGCTTGGATGATATGGTTCATGAGTTTAATTTCTCTAAATTTAGTAAACAACACCGTGAGGAAGAATTACCTAGTAAGGATGAAATTATTGGTCTTGCTTCTATTGTCGTACCTCCTAGTGATCCTTTAGAACACTATTTGCTAGACCATGAAAATGATATGTTCATGAATGAAAGAAGGGAAATAGATGAAGTATTCTTTAAACAGGAACCTATTCTGCAACATAATTTGCCTGTTGAAATTTTAGGGGATCCTCCTCCACCCAAGGGTGATCCTGTGTTTGAGCTTAAACCTTTGCCTGATAATCTTAAATATGCTTATCTTGATGAAAAGAAGATATATCCTGTTATTATTAGTGCTAACCTTTCAGAGCATGAAGAAGAAAGATTATTGAAAACTCTGAAGAAGCATCGTGCTGCTATTGGATATACTCTGGATGATCTTAAGGGCATTAGTCCCACTCTATGTCAACATAGAATAAATTTGGAAGAAGATGCTAAACCAGTTCATGATCCTCAACGACGTCAGAATCCTAAAATGAAAGAAGTGGTAAGAAAAGAAATACTAAAGCTTCTGGAGGCAGGTATAATCTATCCCGTTGCTGATAGTGAGTGGGTAAGTCCTGTCCATTGTGTCCCTAAGAAGGGAGGTATAACTGTTGTTCCTAATGATAAAGATGAATTGATTCCACAAAGAATTATCACAGGTTATAGGATGGTAATTGATTTCCGTGAATTAAATAAAGCTACTAAAAAGATCATTACCCCTCACCTTTTATTGATCAAATGCTAGAAAGATTATGCAAACACACACACTATTGCTTTCTAGATGGTTATTCTGGTTTCTCTCAAATACCTGTGTCGGCTAGAGATCAATCAAAGACTACTTTTACATGCCCTTTTGGTACTTTTGCTTATAGACGTATGCCTTTTGGTTTATGTAATGCACCTGCTACCTTTCAAAGATGCATGATGGCTATATTCTCTGACTTTTGTGAAAAGATTTGTGAGGTTTTCATGGACGACTTTTCCGTGTATGGTTCCTCTTTTGATGATTGCTTGAGCAATCTTGATCGAGTTATGCAGAGATGTGAATAAACTAATCTTGTCTTGAATTGGGAAAAGTGCCACTTTATGGTTAATGAAGGTATTGTCTTGGGGCATAAAGTTTCTGAAAGAGGTATTGAAGTTGATAAAGCCAAGGTTGATGCTATTGAAAAGATGCCATGTCCCAAGGACATCAAAGGTATAAGAAGTTTCCTTGGTCATGCCAGATTTTACAGGAGGTTCATTAAGGACTTCTCAAAAATTTCTCGGCCTCTGACTAATTTATTGCAAAAAGATATACCATTTGTCTTTGATGATGATTGTGTAGAAGCATTTGAATTACTTGAGAAAGCATTAGTCTCTGCACCTGTTGTTCAGCCACCTGATTGGAACCTACCCTTTGAAATTATGTTTGATGCTAGTGATTATGCTGTAGGTGTTGTTCTAGGGCAAAGAGTTGATAAGAAATTAAATGTTATTCATTATGCTAGTAAGACTCTAGACAATGCTCAAAGAAATTATGCTACTACTGAAAAAGAGCTTTTAGCAGTTGTATTTGCTTGTGATAAGTTCAGATCATATAGTATTGATTCTAAAGTAACTATTCAAACTGATCATCCTGCTATTAAATATCTTATGGAAAAGAAAGATGCTAAGACTAGACTTATTAGATGGGTTCTCTTGCTACAAGAATTTGATTTGCATATTGTTGATAGAAAGGGAGCTGAGAACCCCGTTGCAGACAACTTGTCTAGGTTAGAAAATATTCTTAATGACCCACTACCTATTAATGATAGCTTTCCTAATGAACAATTAAATGTTATAAGTACTTCTCGTAGTACTCCATGGTATGTTGATTATGCTAATTATATTGTTGCTAAGTTTATACCACCTAGCTTCACATACCATCAAAAGAAAAAGTTTTTCTATGATTTAAGACATTACTTTTGGGATGACCCACATCCTTATAACGAAGGAGTAGATGGTGTTATTAGACGTTGTGTACCTGAGCATGAACAGGAACAGATCCTACGCAAGTGTCATTCCGAGTCTTATGGAGGACACCACGCTGGAGATAGAACTGCACATAAGGTATTGCAATCTGGTTTTTATTGGCCTACTCTCTTCAAGGATGCCCGTAAGTTTGTCTTGTCTTGTGATGGATGTCAAAGAATTGGTAATATTAGTAGACGTCAAGAAATGCCTATGAATTTTTCACTTGTTATTAAACCATTTGATGTTTGGGGCTTTGATTATATGGGACCTTTTCCTGCCTCTAATGGATACACACATATTTTAGTTGCTGTTGATTACGTTACTAAGTGGGTAGAAGCTATTCCAACTAGTAGTGCTGATCATAACACTTCTATTAAAATGCTTAAAGAAGTTATTTTCCCGAGGTTTGGAGTCCCTAGATATTTAATGACTGATGGTGGTTCACACTTTATTCATGGTGCCTTCCGTAAAATGCTTGCTAAATATGATGTTAATCATAGAATTGCATCTCCTTATCACCCACAGTCTAGTGGTCAAGTAGAGTTGAGCAATAGAGAGCTCAAATTAATTTTGCAAAAGACTGTTAATAGGTCTAGAAAGAATTGGTCCAAGAAACTTGATGATGCATTATGGGCATATAGATATAGAACATACAAAAATCCTATGGGTATGTCTCCGTATAAAATGGTTTATGGAAAAGCATGTCACTTACCTCTCGAACTAGAACATAAGGCATATTGGGCTATTAAAGAGCTCAACTATGATTTTAACTTGCCGGTGAAAGAGGTTATTTGATATTAGCTCACTTGATGAATGGAGAACCCAAGCTTATGAAAATGCCAAGTTGTTTAAAGAAAAGTTAAAAGATGGCATGACAAAAGGATACAAAAGCGTGAGTTTAATGTAGGTGATTATGTATTGCTATACAACTCTCGTTTAAGATTTTTTGCAGGAAAACTTCTCTCTAAATGGGAAGGCCCCTATGTTATCAAAGAAGTCTATCGTTCCTGTGCCATAAAGATCAACAACTTCGAGGGCACAAATCCAAAGGTGGTAAACGGTCAAAGAATTAAACATTATATCTCAGGTAATCCCATAAATGTTGAAACCAATATTATTGAAACCGTAACCCCGGAGGAATACATAAGGGACACTTTCCGAAACGTTTCAGACTCCGAAAAGGAATAGGTATGTGGTACGGTAAGTAAACCGACTCCAAAACAATTTTTACGGCAATATTTCTCCGTTTTGGAATATTTAGAAAAATAGAAAAATAAGTAATAAGTAGTAGTACGGGAAGGACACGAGGGCCCCACGAGGGTGGTGGGCACGCCCTACCCCCCTGGGCGCAAACCCCTACCTCGTGAGCACCTCGTGTGCCTTCCGGACTCCGTTTTCTTGCACGTTACGTATTTTGGTCGGCGAAAATTCATTATATATTCTCCCGAAGGTTTTGACTCCCGTATCACGCAATTATCCTCTGTTTTCGTTTTGAGCTGTCTCGTTGCAGATTAAATCAACATGTCTTCCCAGGATTCGGAAGGAGAAAGCTATGTGGATGATTACTTAGCAAATCCAAAGGTCTATGGAGATGTGGAACATGATGGATGGACCACGGAGGAAGAAGAGGACTATGGACCCAAAGGGAAGGAGGAGATAAGCTCAGATGAAGATGAAGCACCATTACCTCAACCTGGGGACATGCACGTCGAGTTCAAAAAGTCAAGTCTCCTTGATAGGGTAAAGAAACCCAAGTTCGAGTTTATCCCTTTTCGTCTCCTGCAGGAAAATAAGCATGACCTATGCAAAAAGATATTAACCCTGGAGTGGGAAATTGATGATCCGAGGGATCAAAGTGCTGTCCTCAAACGCAAATTAAGGGAGAAGCCTAAGCCATCAACTAAGCCTACATCACCACCACCTTCTTCACCAACAAAGGAGATATAATCACATGGGTATGGGCACTCCCCTTGGCAACTGCCAAGCTTGGGGGAGGTGCCCCGGTATCGTATCACAATCACAACTCCTATCTTTATCGTTTTTCTTAGTTCGATCCTATTAGTAGTATCTTGATCTAGTAGAATAAAGTTTATGGCATGATCTAGTTTTGAGTTTTGCTTTATGATCTCTCTATGTAATCGAGTACGTGAGCTATATATAATAAAGATTAGTGTTGAGTCAAGGGCTTGATTATTTTGCCATGATCTTGGGTGAATACAAGAAAAGAGAAAAGAATAAAAAGAAACAAAAAGTTCATATTGATCTTATTGAGAGTAATGACTTCACATAGAAAGAGTATGATGATTAAAAGTTGTTGGGAGTTGGCAGGCATAGCTTTGGTCATTGTTGCAATTAATAGGAAGTAATAAGGAAAGACAGGTTTTCACATATAGATATATTATCATTGACATCTTTTATGATTGGGAGCACTCATTAAAATATGACATGCCAAAGATTTGATGTTGGACAAGGAAGACAACGTAATGAGTTATCTCTTTCTTATATCTGAGATAAAGTATGTTGTCATGGATCCTCTAACTTGTTGATCTTGCCTTTCCCCCTCATGCTAGCCAAATTCTCAGCACCAAGTAGAAATACTACTTGTGCTTCCAAATACCCTTAAACCAGTTTTGCCATGAGAGTCCACCATATCTACCTATGGATTGAGTAAGATCCTTCAAGTAAGTTGTCATCGGTGCAAAGCAATAAAAATTGCTCTAAATATGTATGATTGATTGGTGTGGGAGAAATAAGCTTTATACGATCTTGTGATGTGAAAGTAATAAAAGCGACGGACTGCATAATAAAGGTTCATATCACAAGGGGCAATATAAAGTGACGTTCTTTCGCATTGAGATTTTATACATCCAACCATAAAATTGCATGGCAACCTTTGCTTCCCTCTGCGAAGGGCCCATCCTTTATTATTATCTTCTACCTTATGCAAGAGTCATGGTGATCTTCACCTTTTCTTTTTCATTTTATCCTTTGGCAAGCTCAGCATGTTGGAAAGAACATGATATATATATCTAATTGGATGTAGGGGCGCATGAACCATTATTGTTGACATTACCCTTGTGGTAACATGTTGTGGGGCAAAACTATAAGCCCCTATCTTTCTCTGTGTCTGATTAAAACTCCGTAACCACAAGTATCACGTTAGTGTTAGCAATTATGGAGGACTAAATGATAGTTGAGTATGTGGACTTGCTTTTTAGCTCTGACATAGACTCTTTCCGGTGTTATGATATATTGCAATTGCTTCAATGACTGAGATTATAGTTTGTCGAAGCCCAATAAGGTTTATGATTTATACTTTTGCATTGTGAATAGATCATCACTTGAACATAAGTAATCATATGACAAAATCTATATATGTTGCTGCTATGAGAATAATCATGATGCCTTCATGTCCGTATTTTATTCTGATCGACGCCTCTACCTCTAAACATGAGGACATATTTATTGTTATCGGCTTTTCGCTTGAGGACAAGCAAGGTCTAAGCTTGGGGGAGTTGATACGTCCATTTTGTATCATGCTTTTTTATCGATATTTATCGCATTATGGACTATTATTTCACTTTATGTCACAATACTTATGGCTATTCTTTCTTATTTTACAAGGTTTACACAAGGAGGGAGAATGCCTGCAGCTGGAATTTTGGGCTGGAAAAGGAGCAAATATTAGAGACCTATTCTGCGCAACTCCAAAAGTCCTGAAACTCCACGGAACCTCTTAAAATAAATAAAGAAAAATCCTCGCCAAAGATGAAGGCCAGGGGGCCCACACCCTGCTCACGAGGGTGCCCCCCCCCCTAGGGCGCGCCCCCTACCCCGTGGGCCCCCTAGTGGCTCTCCGATGCCCATCCTCTCCTATATGAAGTCTTTCGATGAGAAAAAAATAAGAAGAAACTTTTCGGGATGAGACTCCGCCGCCACGAGGTGGAACCTTGGCGGATCCAATCTAGAGCTCCGGTAGAGCTGTTCTGCCGGGGATACTTCTCTCTGGGAGGGGGAAATCATCACCATCATCATCACCAACGCTCCTCTCATCGGGAGAGGGCAATCTCCATCAACATCTTCACCAGCACCATCTCATCTCCAAACCCTAGTTCATCTCTTGTATCCAATTCTTGTCTCACGGTCCGGGATTGGTGCTAGTAGGTTGCTAGTAGTGTTGATTACTCCTTGTAGTTGATGCTAGTTGGTTTATTTGGTGGAAGATCATATGTTCAGATCCTATATGCATATTATTACCCCTCTAATTATGAACAGGAATATGATTTGTGAGTAATTACGTTCGTTCTTGAGGACAAGGGAGAAGTCTTGCTATGAGTAGTCATGTGAATTTGGTATTCGTTTGATATTTTGATAAGATGTATGTTGTCTAGCCTCTAGTGGTGTTATGTGAACGTCGACTACATAACACTTCACCATTATTTGGGCCTAGAGGAAGGCATTGGGAAGTAATAAGTAGATGATGGGTTGCTAGAGTGACAGAAGCTTAAACCCTAGTTTATGCGTTGCTTCGTAAGGGGCTGTTTTGGATCCACATGTTTCATGCTCTGGTTAGGTTTACCTTAATACTTTTGTTGTAGTTGCGGATGCTTGCAATAGAGGTTAATCATAAGTGGGATGCTTGTTCAAGTAAGAACAACACCCAAGCACCGGTCCACCCACATATCAAATTATCAAAGTATCGAACGCGAATCATATGAACGTGATGAAAACTAGCTTGACGATATTCCCAAGTGTCCTCGAGAGCGCTTTTCCTATTATAAGAGTTTGTGTCGGTGTACTAGAGTAGGGGTACCCTTGTACCCCGAACTTGTGCACGGGCAGTCGCAGCGTCCCGCGGCAAGGCCTGCCAGGTCACCGCCAAGATTCCTTGTGGTCCCTCTGAAGACCATTCAAGAACAAAGTACTCAAGACAAGACCCCGGCAAGAGGAGCTTGCCGGGAAGAAGGCAAGACCCCGGCAAGAGGAGCTTGCCGGGAAGGCCATCAGAAGCGTCCCAAGACCCCGGCAAGAGGCGCTTGCCGGGAAGGCCGTCTGAGGCGTTCCAAGGAACTTGCCGCGGCGCGCTACGCGCCCCGACAAGGCCCGGCGAGCGACAAGCTCCCGGAAGCGACAAGTCGACGGCCGTGGCAAGGCGCTTGCCGCGGCAAGCCCCCACTCCACGCCCGCGCTCCAGCACATCCACCCACGTGTCGCTCCGGGGCCCCTCCCGAGCGCACGTGGCAGGAGGCTGTGCAGCTAGGGGCGTGCGGTGGCACGCAGGCGCTGACAAGACAACCATCGTGGCAAGACGGTGGCATCCCTAGCGGTCCCTTTCGGTGATGTCTAGGCGACACAGACGGGCATTTAATGCCCTTGTCCCCTGCCGTCAGGGTTAGGTATGATAACGCTGTAGCAGCTAGCTGTGCCTACTCCACTGGCACCCTTTCCATTTTTGCCCTTGGCCCCGTTGCTCTATGTCGTAACACCCCTTGAGTATAAAAGGAGGCCTGTGTGCAACCGTAGAGGGGCCGGCCACCTCGAGATCTCGCGAGGTCAGCAATTCACACACACTCGCCCTCGAGCTAGAAATCAATACCAATCCACAAAGCAGGAGTTAGGGTTTAACGCATCCTTGCGGCCCGAACCTGGGTAAATCGCTCGCGGTTGCTTCGCCTCGGTTTACTCCTCGCGCCGACAACCCGCCCGCTTGCTTGGCCTCGATCTGGCTCTTGGCGCAACCTCCGCCCCGCCGAACCAAAGGGACCGGTCCCGCCGGTCCCAATAGGTGCCCGTGGATTCAGAAACCCCGGCATCTCTGGCGCGCCAGGTAGGGGGCGTCGACGTTGTGCAAATCAGATCCGGCGTTCTTGCGAGCTAGATCTTCATCTTCTTCATCGATCTTCACCATCTTCATCAACATGCCGCCGAAGAAGAAAGTTTCGGAGGCAGCTGCTCCGTCCGCGCCGAGCCACCCACCGCCGGAGCAAACGGATGGTGGGGCAGGCGCCGGCGGAAGGGCACGCATCGACGAGGGAACTCTCGGTGCTGCCAGGTCCCAGGGCAAGGCTGCGCTGCCCATCGGCGGCGTGGCCGGCTCCCACAACGACCGGGCGCACTCCAAGACCTCGGCGTCCGTGCATGCACCGCGCCATCTCAGGAGGCGCGGACCGGCAGCGTCATGGTACTCACGGTACCATGCGCTCGCTGGATCAAGATCGAGCTGGTGGATCTCGGAGCGCCCAAGTCACCATGCACGTCAACACACCCAGAACAGATAAGTTGCCAAAGCCTGAGCAACCAGATCTCTAATTTTTGAGTTCTCCCCTGGATCGGCTCACCTTGTATGAAAAGCCTGTGCGCGGAGGAGCCGACTCGTAGCTGGCTGCGCACTTGCGTTGTTTCGAGCTCGCTCAACAACATTAGGTGAGCTGCGGCTGGTTGCTACACTAGCCGCGCCCTTGCATTGTTTCGAGCCTGCTCAACAAACGTAAGTTTGCGGCTAGTTGCTACACTAGCCGCGCCCTTATACTTTGCTTCGAGCCCCCGCTCAGCAACTTAAGTGACTGCAGCTGGCTGCGACAAGGTTTCTTGCCGGTAGCGGCACTGCCAGTTCCGCGCTCAGCGCTCGCGGTCTGGATGCCTTCGCCGGCAAGTTCCCTAAAAGCGTGGGGAAAAAACATACAAAGTTGACGCCGGAATGGGAAGGCCCTTACCGGGTGAAACGAGTCACTGGGTCCGGTGCCGGCCGCCCTGAGACCGAAGATGGAATCCCAGTGAGCAACTCCTGGAGCATCGAGCATCTTCGTGAGTTTTACCCGTAAGGCGCGGTTGCCGGAACCCGTTCCGGCAACCACCTCTTGTACAAAGTCTTGCCGCTGTTGCATGTAATCCTTTGTACGAGGCCGGGCGCAGATCCCGTGCGCAGCAGAGCCCGCGTGCTCCGCACATTTTGTCGATTTTATGCTTTCTAATTCCTGACATTTTTGCAGCACCAACGCCACGGCAAGCGTTGACGAGCTGCTAGGCTCTCTATCTTTATTTTCTCTTCTTTCTTTTCTTCCTTCTTCCAAGGAAAGAAAGGATCCCTCGCCCACAAGTTTTGCCGGGGGGAAAGGGGAGAAGAGAAGGATATGGACAGGCGTCGTTCAAGAATTTCGTCTGCCGGGAAGCCAAACGACAGAAAAGCTAAGTTGGCCAAAGTTTGAGCAGCCAAATCTTTTAAATTCCAAGTATCTCCCTTGAACGACTGCACTTTGTATGGGAAACCTGTGCGCGGAGGAGCCAACTCGTAGCTGGCTGCGCCCTTGCGTTGTTTCGAGCTCGCTCAACAACATTAGGTGAGCCCGGCTAGTTGCTACACTAGCCGCGCCCTTGCATGTTTTGAGCCTGCTCAACAACGTAAGTTAGCTGCGGCTAGTTGCTACACTAGCCGCGCCCTTACTTTGCTTCGAGCCCCGCTCAGCAACTTAAGTGAGCTGCAGCTGGCTGCGACAAGGTTTCTTGTCGGTAGCGGCACCGCCAGTTCCGCGCTCAGCGCTCGCGGACCGGATGCCTGCACCGGCAAGTTCCCTAAAAGCGTAGGGCAAAAACATACAAAGGGAGGAGTCAAGTAAAGGGAATAACATTTGCAATGGCTATCCAGAAGAAAATTATATTACAAAATAGCTTGTCGCAGCTCTAATAAATGTTTTCTATAACATAGCTAGCAGCGACAAGGAAAGAAGGAAGCCGGGACCTAGTCGACGCGGTCGCCTCGACCCTCTTGATCCCGCTCACCTTGTCCACAATGGGTGCGACAAGGGCCTTGAGCTCTTCCTGATCGATATCAGGCGGCAAGGATCTGAGGACGTTGTGGAGGCGGAGGCCTGGATTGCGGAAGGCCACCTTCATCAACACCTTCTGAAGGGCTCCCGCACAGATCTCGCGCGACTCGTCGGCCAGCCGCTTCGGGATCTCATCCCGGAGCCGCTGGAGCGCCGTCGCCACGCCTTGGAAGAACATAGTGAGCTTGGCGCTAGGTTGGAGGTTCTCGTCGGAGGAGTACCCGAAGTCCTCCACCCCCAGCTGCGCCAGCTCCTTGTCGATGTCCCCGGCGGCGTTCACGAGGCTCTCTGTCCAGTGCTCCACCGTATCCCTAAAGGCGTTTTGGGTGGTGGCAGCACTCTCCAGCAACGCCTTGTCGGCATCGATCTCCTTCTTCAAGGCCGCCTCCCGCTCCTTGGCGCCGTCCAGCGCCTTGGTCAAAGCGACCAGCCTCGACTCGAGGGCGGCGTTGGAGTCCTTGGCGGCGCTGAGCTCTTCGCCATATGCTTTGCGGTCAGCCTCCAGCTGCACCACCTTCATCTCCAGCACCTTTTTGGCGGCCTCGGCAGCGGCGGCAGCGTCCTCCGCTTGCTTGAGGGCTCCGCCCAGCTTCTCCTCGCGCGCGGCAAGCTCCTCCTCGTGAGCGTCGAGGTCGACCTTCCGCTGCGCCTGCTCGCCCCTCCGCGGCTAGCTTCACGGCGGCAAGTCACTGCAGCTCTTCGGCTTCGGCCTTCTCGAGGAGAAAGGCCTTTTTCGCCTCAGCGAGCTGCTCCCGCTCCTCTGCCAAGGATCGGACGGCTTCCCGGTGGAAACCCGCGAGCTGGGCGTGGGCCGTTCCCCTTCATCATGGTTTAGCGCATGCTCGCGGGGCTTAGCCCCACGCGCGCGCGCCGCCCGCGTCACCCATGACGCCGCGTTCGACGCGCGCCGTTACGGGCGTGCGCGATGGAAGCGGAGAGATATGCGGCGTGACCTAGGCCGCGCGTGCCCGTGCACTATTTTGGGCCTGGCCCAACAGCTCTCGGCACCGTGTCTGGCCCAGGCCCGGGGGCTCATGTCGGTGTACTAGGAGTAGGGGTACCCTTGTACCCCGAACTTGTGCACGGGCAGTCGCAGCGTCCCGCGGCAAGGCCTGCCAGGTCACCGCCAAGATTCCTTGTGGTCCCTCTGAAGACCATTCAAGAACAAAGTACTCAAGACAAGACCCCGGCAAGAGGAGCTTGCCGGGAAGAAGGCAAGACCCCGGCAAGAGGAGCTTGCCGGGAAGGCCATCAGAAGCGTCCCAAGATCCCGGCAAGAGGTGCTTGCCGGGAAGGCCGTCCGAGGCGTTCCAAGGAACTTGCCGCGGCGCGCTACGCGCCCCGACAAGGCCCGGCGAGCGACAAGCTCCCGGAAGCGACAAGTCGACGGCCGTGGCAAGGCGCTTGCCGCGGCAAGCCCCCACTCCACGCCCGCGCTCCAGCACATCCACCCACGTGTCGCTCCGGGGCCCCTCCCGAGCGCACGTGGCAGGAGGCTGTGCAGCTAGGGGCGTGCGGTGGCACGCAGGCGCTGACAAGACAACCATCGTGGCAAGACGGTGGCATCCCTAGCGGTCCCTTTCGGTGATGTCTAGGCGACACAGACGGGCATTTAATGCCCTTGTCCCCTGCCGTCAGGGTTAGGTATGATAACGCTGTAGCAGCTAGCTGTGCCTACTACAGCACCTAGCCATGCCTACCCACGGCACCCTTTCCATTTTTGCCCTTGGCCCCCGTTGCTCCATGTCGGTCACCCCTTGAGTATAAAAGGAGGCCCGTGTGCAACGTAGAGGGGGCGGCCACCTCGAGAGCTCTCGCGAGGTTCAGCAATTCCACACACTCACGCTCGCCCTCGAGCTAGAAATCAATACCAATCCACAAAGCAGGAGTAGGGTTTTACGCATCCTTGCGGCCCGAACCTGGGTAAATCGCTCGCGTGCTTCGCCTCGGTTTACTCCTCGCACGACCAACCGCCCGCTTGCTTGGCCTCGATCTGCTCTTTGCGCAACCTCCGCCCCCCGCCGAACCAAAAGGGACCCGGTCCGCCGGTCCCATAGGTGCCCGTGGATCAGAAACCCCGGCAGTTTGTTTCGGCTTGTCCTTTGCTACAAAAGGATTGGGCCACCTTGCTGCATTTTATTTAATTTTTTTACTTGTTGCTCGTTACAATCTATCTTATCACAAAACTATCTGTTACCACTTATTTCAGTACTTGCAGAGAATACCTTGCTGAAAACCGCTTATCATTTCCTTCTGCTCCTCGTTGGGTTTGACACTCTTACTTATCAAAAGGACTACGATGGATCCCCTATACTTGTGGGTCATCAGGTGGCATGGCTCACAGCAGCATCCTTCATTGCCAGTAGAGTGGGCAATATCTCAGCAGTCCTGGCAGATACTGACTCATCACTCCCAGATGTGTGGATGCCTGTTGTTGGAGCCTGCACATCTGCAACCGGCTGGGATGGTCGGCCGCTTGCATCAGAGCTAGTGGGAACAGTGGACGGTGCAGCAGCAGTCTTGTCGACTGGTGCCTCATGAACATCTGAGTTGCCACCTGTCGATAGCTTCGAGTGAATGCGTTCGAGTGGGTCTCTGGGGTTCTGCTTGGTCACGCGTGTGGTATTCTTCTTCACCCTGCAAAAAAGCACACGAACAGTGTTAAAAAATGAAGGAAAATATTTGCCATGGTAGCCATCTTGTAAAAATAAAAAAATGTGTGATGTGCCAGAGCTGCCATTTCAGAACTAGGTATGGTTGAGCACACAAGACAATGTAGAATAAGAATTGCCATGTAAGGAGAATAAAAATTGCCATGTGGCCTAGCTAGCAGTTGCCATGTAAGTGGAATAAGAATTGCCATGTGGCCTAGCTAGTAGTTGCCATGCAGAACAAACAGGAGTTGCCATGCAGTAAAAAAAGATCATGAGAAAACAGTAGTTGCCACTAAAAAGGGTGTATATTATGTACAATGCATCAGGCAAAAATGTAGCACTATGACAATGAAAAATAGGGATAACCTACTTCTTGATTGTCTTCCTCATGTCTGACAACACGACAAGATCCTCGGTGTTGGACATCGACGTACGAGGAGACGACCTAATGGAAGGGGTGTCACCGACAATGGGGGCACCCTTGTTCAATCGGGCAGAAACATGGGTTGGCGTTGGGGCTTGTTTCTTCATAACTGCTCGTCCACCAGCTGTCGCCTCACTACACGTATAAAGAGATGACAAAAAAGGTACCAAGTGTCAGAAACAAAAATAGTTGCCACGCTCAGCAAACAAATGAAAAAAGGGTCGGTATTTTAAAAAGGAGAGATAAACAAAATAGTAAATAGATGTTGAACCTCCTCCTAGCAGCTAAGTTATCCCTACAAAATCATATAGTCTGGCTATGCTCTATCTTCATCACACAAAATATTAAATCATGCACAACCCTGATGATAAGCCAAGCAATTGTTTCATACTTTTAATGTTCTCAAACTTTTTCAATCTTTACGCAATATATGAGCGTGAGCCATGGGTATAGCACTATGGTGGAATAGAATGGTGGTTGTGGGGAAGACAAAAAGGAGAAGATAATCTCACATCAACTAGGCTTATCAATGGGCTATGGAGATGCCCATCAATAGATATCAATATGAGTGAGTAGGGATTGCCATGCAACGGATGCACTAGAGCTATAAGTGTATGAAATCTCAACAAAAGAAACTAAGTGGGTGTGCATCCAACTTGCTTGCTCACGAAGACCTAGGGCAATTTGAGGAAGCCCATCATTGGAATATACAAGCCAAGTTCTATAATGTAAAATTCCCACTAGTTCATGAAAGTGACAACATAGGAGACTCTCTATCATGAAGATCATGGTGCTACTTTGAAGCACAAGTGTAGAAAAAGAATAGCAACATTGTCCCTTCTCTCTTTTTCTCTCATTTTTTTATTTGGGCCTTCTTCCTTTTTTTTCTTTTGGCCTCTTTTCTTTTTTTTCTCTCTTTTTTTGTCCAGAGTCTCATCCCGACTTGTGGGGGAATCATAGTCTCCATCATCCTTTCCTCACTGGGACAATGCTCTAATAATGATGATCATCACACTTCTTTTTACTTGCAACTCAAGAATTACAACTCAATACTTAGAACAAAATATGACTCTATGTGAATGCCTCCTGCGGTGTACCGGGATATGCAACGAATCAAGAGTGACATGTATGAAAAAATTATGAACGGTGGCTTTGCCACAAATACGATGTCAACTACATGATCATGCAAAGAAATATGACAATGATGAAGCGTGTCATAGCATACGGAACGGTGGAAAGTTGCATGGCTATATATCTCGGAATGGCTATGGAAATGCCATAATAGGTAGGTATGGTGGCTGTTTTGAGGAAGGTATATGGTGGGTTTACGGTACCGCCGAAAGTTGCGCAGTACTAGAGAGGCAAGCAATGGTGGAAGGGTGAGGGTGCGTATAATCCATGGACTCAACATTAGGCATAAAGAATTCACATACTTATTGCAAAAATCTATTAGTTATCGAAACAAAGTACTACGTGCATGCTCCTAGGGGGATATATTGGTAGGAAAATACCATCGCTCGTCCCCGACCGCCACTCATAAGGAAGGCAATCAATAAATAAATCATGCTCCGACTTCATCACACAACGGTTCACCATACGTGCATGCTACGGGAATCAAAAACTTCAACACAAGTATTTCTCAAATTCACAACTACTCAACTAGCATGACTCTAAGATCACCATCTCCAAATCTTAAAACAATCATCAAGTATCAAACTTCTCTTAGTATTCAATGCACTTATGTGAAAGTTTTTATTATGCCTAAAAGCAAATTGCCATGTTGTTCTAAGGGACTCTCAAAATAATATAAGTGAAGCATGAGATATCAATTATTTCTATAAAATAGAACCACCGCTATGCTCTAAAAGATATAAGTGAAGTACTAGAGCAAAAACTATATAGCTCAAAAGATATAAGTGAAGTACAGCGAGTACTCTAATAAATTCCAACTTATGTGTGTCTCTCTAAAAAGGTGTGTACAGCAAGGATGATTGTGGTAAACTAAAAAGGAAAGACTCAAATCATACAAGACGCTCCAAGAAAAACACATATCATGTGGCGAATAAAAATATAGCTCCAAGTAAAGTTACCGATGAACGAAGACAAAAGAGGGGATGCCGTCCGGGGCATCCCCAAGCTTAGGCTTTTTGGTGTCCTTGGATTTACCTTGGGGTGCCTTGGGCATCCCCAAGCTTAGGCTCTTGCCACTCCTTGTTCCATAATCCATCAAATCTTTACCCAAAACTTGAAAACTTCACAACACAAAACTTAACAAGAAATCTCCTGAGCTCCGTTTGCCGGGGACAGAGATGATGCTTATCGGGCCTGGCATCTTCAGCATGTTGTATGCGTAGTGAGAGGCCGCCATGAACTTGGCGAGTGCTGGACGGCCAAGTATCCCATTGTAAGGCAATGGAATATCGGCAACGTCAAAAGTGACCCTCTCAGTCCTGAAGTTGAGCTCGCTGCCAAATGTTACTGGCAACGTGACCTTCCCCTTCGGCTTGCTCCTTCCCGGGTTAATTCCTTGGAATGTGCCGGTCTCTTCAAGCTCGCTGCCAGGGATCTGGAGTTTCTGGAGTACAGCGGAGGAGATCAGGTTCAAGCCGGCCCCGCCGTCAACTAACATCTTAGTGACCTTGAGGTTGCGGATAGTTGGTGAAACCAACATCGGCAAGCACCCGACCGCAGTTGTGCGGTCAGGGTGATCCCCAATATCAAAGATGATAGGCGTGCTGGACCATTTCAGAAGCTTGCGTGACTCGACGGGTGGTTCTGCTGCATTGACTTCCCGCACCCACTGCTTGAGTTGGCGGTGTGAAGTATGCAGAGAAGCACCGCCGTCAACACACAAAACCTCTGTGGCTTTCTGGAACTCCTGTTCGCTGGTCTCAACATCATCCATGTCTTCGTCGTCGTCATCTTCATCCTTGTCGCGGCCGCGGGGAGGTCTGTCTCCTTGCCGCTGCTTGGCCTTGCCGCGGCGTCCTCCCCGGCCGGCGCGCTTCTTGCCAGATTCTCCAGCGCCACCTTCGGCCCTCTCCTTGTCGCGTCGCTCGTACTCAGCCTTTTGCAGCTGGACAAGCTGCTCGACCTTCTTGCAGCTCTGGAGGTCATGGCCCTTGGTGCGGTGAATCTTGCAGTACTGCTTGTCGGTGCCGTCCTGCTTGTCGGCGACCGCCACAGCCTGGCAGTTGGTGCATGCGGCAATCTCCTTGCCGGAGCTACCAACTTTGGCTTTCTTGGCGCCACCTTCGTTGCTGGACTGCTCAACGACTAGCACATCTTTACCTTTCTTCTTCCTGTTCCACCGCCGGTTTTTCTTTGCCGGGGAAGCATCCTCACTGTCAGATCCTCCTGCTCCTATATTCTCTCCGGGGAGTTTCCTCCCTTCCTCAGCACGTGCACACTTGTCGGCCAGGGCATACAGCTCACTAACGTCTCTGATCTTGCACATCTCCATCTCCTCCCGCATCCTGCGGTTACGCACGTTCTGATGGAACGCGCTGATGACCGCGGCAGGGTGTACATCTGGGATGTTGTGCTGTACACGGCTGAATCTCTGAATGTACTTGCGCAGGGGCTCTCCTTCCTTCTGGGCTACCAGATGAAGGTCACTCTCTTGGCCATGAGGTTTGTGGCCGCCTGTAAAGGCGCCGACAAACTGATGGCATAGGTCTTCCCAGGAGGATATGGAGTTGTCCGGCAAGTGCATGAGCCAGGACCTGACGTTGGGCTTGAGCACCAGCGGGAAGTAGTTGGCAAGGATCTTGTCGTCCCGCCCCCCGGCAGCCTGCACCGCGATGGTGTAGATGCTGAGGAACTCCGACGGATGCGACTTGCCGTCGTACTTCTCTGGTACGTCTGGCTTGAAATTCTTCATGCTGGGCCACTGGACTTGCCGCAGCTCACGAGTGAACGCAGGGCAACCTACCGCGTACGGCAAGTCGCCTGGTTCCCCTGGCGCATGCATGTCAACAAAGGGCCCAGCGCGCTGGTCTGATTGACGTCGCGCTTCTCTTCGGCGCTCGATGCGAGTACGAATGTCTTCTTGCTATCGTTCGTGAAGAACTTGGCGCTGATCGCGGCGAGCTCGCGGAGCTGATGACGCGGTGGAGTCGCTGTCGAGGTGGATCGGGCAAGTCGGCGATCTTGGCTTTTGGGGCAGAGAGTGCACAGTGGTTGCACCCCCACCGGTCTTGTCGCCACCGGCTCGTGCCTGGCTGACTTGCCGCGGCTGCGACATGCTCGGCTGCCGCTGAGTGTCGCTGTTGGCGAAGCCGATGAGATTCTGAATGGTGGCCCTCCGGTCGTCGATCTTGTCTGCCGTCGGAGGGTAGTCTAGGAGCAGTTGTGCAGGCGCCAAAGCTTCTGCTGCAGTGGCGGGTGGTGGTGGCGAACAGTGCGAGCAGCGGGATATGCTCGGACTCCTAACTATGTTAGAAGGAGCAGTATCCCGTCCAGGCGACCGCGCCTCGCTCGTGCCAGCATGTTGGTGTGCATGCTGGTCTGGAGCACTCCGAGACCCACCAGCTCGATCTTGGTCCAGCAAACGCATGGTACTATGAGCACCGTGACGCTGCCGGTCCCGTGCCTCATGAGGTGGGCGCAGTGCATGTACGGACGCCGAGGTCTTGGAGTGCGCCCGGTCGTTGTGGGAGCCGGCTACGCCGCCGATGGGCAGCGCAGCCTTGTCCTTGGACCTGGCAGCACCGTGAGCTCCCTCGTCGACGCCCGTTCTTCCGCCGGCGTCCGCCCCATCAGCCGTTTGCTCCGGTGGTAGCGGGGCGGACGGAGCAGCCGCCTCCGAAGCCTTCTTCTTCGGCGGCATGTTGATGAAGATGATGAAGATCTAGCCAGCGTGAACGCCGGATCTGGTTCACAGAACCTCGACGCCCCCTACCTGGCGCGCCAAAGATTCCGGGGTGCGTGGCGCGTCGCGGCAAGTTCCTTGAGATGCCTTGGGTGGCCTTCCCGGCAAGCTCCTCTTGCCGGGGTCTTGAGGTGCCTTGGTTGGCCTTCCCGGCAAGCTCCTCTTGCCGGGGTCTTGACTTGGATACTTTGTTCTTGAACGGCTCCAAAGGAACCACGGAGGACCTTAGCGGTCACCCGGCAAGCCTTGCCGCGGGATGCTGCGACTGCCCGTGCACAAGTTCGGGATACTAGGGTACCCCTACTCTAGTACACCGACACCGTTAGCGAAAGAAAACAAAACACCACTTCAAGGTACTGTAATGAAGTCATTATTTATTTATATTGGTGTTAAATCTACTGTATTCCAATTTATCTCTGGTTTATAAACTCTTTTACTAGCCATAGATTCATCAAAATAAGCAAACAACACACAAAAAACCGAATCTGTCAAAAACAGAACAGTCTGTAGTAATCTGTAACTAACGCAAACTTCTGGAACCCCAAAAATTCTAAAATAAATTGCTGGACGTTAGTAATTTATATATTAATCATATTCAAAAATAATTAACTAAATAACACTCTCCAATAAAAAATGGTAGCAATTCTCGTGAGCGCTAAAGTTTCTGTTTTTTACAGCAAGATCAAAAAGACTTTCCCCAAGTCTTCCCAACGGTTCTACTTGGCACAAACACTAATTAAACACAAAAAACACAACCATACTAGAGGCTAGATAAATTATTTATTACTAAACAGGATCAAAAAGGAAGGAATAAAAATAAAATTGGGTTGCCTCCCAACAAGCGCTATCGTTTAACGCCCTAGCTAGGCATAAAAGCGAAGATAGATCTAGGTATTGCCATCTTTTGTAGGCAATCCATAAGTGGCTCTCATAATAGATTCATATGGTAATTTAATTTTCTTTCTAGGGAAGTGAGGGAGTCCTGGATTAGGGGGTGTTCGGATGGCCGGACTATACCTTCAGCCGGACTCCTGGACTATGAAGATACAAGATTGAAGACTTCGTCCCGTGTCCGGGAGGGACTTTCCTTGGTGTGGAAGGCAAGCTTGGCGATACGGATATGCAGATCTCCTACCATTGTAACCGACTCTATGTAACCATAACCCTACCCAGTGTCTATATAAACCGGAGGGTTTTAGTCCGTAGGACAACATACACATCAACAATCATACCATAGGCTAGCTTCTAGGGTTTAGCCTCCTCGATCTCATGGTAGATCTACTCTTGTACTACCCATATCATCAATATTAATCAAGCAGGACATAGGGTTTTACCTCCATCGAGAGGGCCCGAACCTGGGTAAAACTTCGTGTCCCTTGTCTCCTATTACCATCCGGCCTAGACGCACAGTTCGGGACTCCCTACCCGAGATCCGCCGGTTTTGACACCGACATTGGTGCTTTCATTGAGAGTTCCTCTGTGTCGTCGCCGTCAGGCTCGATGGCTCCTACGATCATCGATAGCGATGCAGTCCAGGGTGAGACATTCCTCCCTGGACAGATCTTCGTCTTCGGCGGCTTTGCACTGCGGGTCAATTCGCTTGGCCGTCTGGAGCAGATCGAAAGCTACGCCCCTGGCCGTCAGGTCAGATTCGTAAATTTAAACTACACGGCTGACATCCGCGGGGACTTGATCTTCGACGGATTCGAGCCACTGCCGAGCGCGCCGCACTGTCACGATGAGCATGATCTAGCTCTGCCACCGAACAGTGCCCTGGAGGCTGCATCCGCATCGGCTCCGACCCTTAATTCGGAGCCAACTGCGCCGATCGAGGATGGGCCGTTGGACGCCACCTCGGGGGCTGCAACCCCAACGGCGATTGAGCCAAGCACTAGCCCCGCACTCTGCGAGACCCGTGACTCCAAGGAGCCGGACTCCTCTCCGGACTCCGAGCCCCCCGCGCCCCTGCCGATCGAATCTGATTGGGCGCCGTCATGGATTTCACTGCCGCGAACATCTTTCAGCACTCGCCTTTCGGCGATATCCTGAAGACACTGAAGTCTCTCTCTTTAACAGGAGAGCCCTAGCTGGACTACGGTCAGCAAGGTTGGGGTACGGACGATGAAGAAATTCAAAGCCCACCCACCACCCACTTTGTAGCCACTATCGACGACTTAACCGACATGCTTGACTTCGACTCCGAAGATATCGACGGTATGGACGCCGATGAAGGAGATGATGAAGAACCAACGCCTACTAGGCCCTGGAAAGCCACCTCGTCATATGAAATATACATGATGGATACCCCAAAAGAGGGAGATGGCGATGGAACAGCGGAGGATGACCCCTCCAAGAAACAGCCTAAGCGCCGGCGTCAGCGGCGCCGCTCAAAATCCCACCAAAACAAACACGATGATTCCAACACGGGAGATAATAATACTCCGGAAAGCGCCGAAGAAAACCCCCTCCAGCAAGATTTAGCACGGGAGGATGGAGAAACCAGCCCTCATGAGAGAGCGGTAGACAGAGAGGTCGAGGACGATAATTATATGCCTCCCTCCGAAGACGAGGCAAGCCTCGACGACGACGAATTCATTGTGCCAGAGGATCTCGTCGAGCAAAAGCGTTTTCAACGCAGGCTTATGGCCACGGCAAGAAGCCTCAAGAAAAAACAGCAACAACTTAGAGCTGATCAAGATTTGCTAGTCGACAGATGGACTGAAGTTCTTGCGGCCGAAGAGCATAAACTCGAACTCCCCTCCAAGAGCTACCCAAAGCGCAGGTTGCTACCCCGAGAGAGAGAGAGAGAGAGAAGAAGCCATCTAGCTACTAGCTATGGACCCGAAGGTCTGAAGTAAACTACTCACACATCATCAGAGGGGCCATGGAGTTGATGTAGAGGCCCTCTGTGATCAATGCCCCCTCCGGCGGAGCTCCAGAAAAGGCCCCAAGGTGGGATCTCTTGGGTACAGAAGGTTGCGGTGGTGGAAATAGGGTTTCGTGGTGCTCCTGGATGTTTGCGGGGTATATGGATATATATATATATATATATATATATATATAGGAGGAAGAACTAGGTCGGTGGAGCAACGAGGGGCCACGAGGGTGGAGGGCGCGCCCCCTTGCCTCGTGGCCTCCTTGATTGTTTCTTGATGTCCACTCCAAGTCTCCTGGATCACGTTTGTTACAAAAATAACGCTCCCGAAGGTTTCATTCTGTTTGGAGTCCGTTTGATATTCCGTTTATGAGAAACACTAAAATAGGCAAAAAAAACAGCAATTTGGGTTGGGCCTCCGGTTAATAGGTTAGTCCCAAAAATAATATAAAAGTGTAAAATAAAGCTCGTTATCATCCAAAACAGATAATATAATAGCATGGAACAATAAAAAATTATAGATACGTTGGAGACGTATCAGTGGACAGATCAAGACGATCCACGTACATGAGCTGGTGTACACAATTTGAAAGAAAAATATGCCAGTTGCCATCATCCTATGTTGAAAAAAGTAGCTAATGCATATTCCTTTAGTCATCAAGTTGAATGGGGTGAAAGAAATAAAGAGTTGCCATCTATCTGTGTTAGTTGCCACATGCTATGCTGGCAGTTGCCACCCTGTTATAATGATATTTGCCAGAAGTTCAACATCATGGTTGCCATGCATATTGTATAAACAGAGAGTGGATGTATGAAATGAACATTTTTGTGTGTGTGTTGTTGAAAAATACTATTGCCTTGAAGGCAGCAACCACGGATGCCATGGAACAAACAGAAGTCGCCTTCACACGTAAACAAAATCACATAAAAAACAAATGAAAAACAAAACGGGTCGCCATGCATGATCTTGTACGGTTCACACTAATCAACAGCTCACATGTTTCATTTGGGAAAACATTCAACATGGTAAGAGTGTTTGCAAAGGAGTAGGAAAAAAATACCATTAAATGGAGTCGACAACCCTTCTGGAACATCTTGTTTGAGAATGCGTCACGTAGGAAGTCCGCGATGAATTTACACCAATTCATGTTTTTCACGTCTTTCAGCTTCGCCTGCACGACACAAATTTCAGGACAAGAAGTTGTCGCGTCAGCATTCAAAAATGAGGAAAACAACAAAAAACTGGCAGTGACTAGCTTACAGATGATACGTCTCCAACGTATCTATAATTTTTTATTGCTCCATGCTATTATATTATTTGTTTTGGATGTTTATGGGCTTTATCATGCACTTTTACATTATTTTTGGGACTAACCTATTAACCCAGAGCCCAGGGCCAGTTTCTGTTTTTTCCTTCTTTTAGAGTATCGCAAAAAAGGAAAATCGAACGGAGTCCAATTGACCTGAAACTTCACGGAACTTATTTTTCGAACGGAAGCAATCCAGAAGACTTGGGGTGTACGTAAGGGAAGCAAAGAGGAAGGCGCGAGGCAGGGGGCGCGCCCACCCCCCTGGGCGCGCACTCCACCCTCGTGGCCCCCTCATGGCTCCCCTGACGTATTTCTTCCTCCTATATATACCCATATACCCTAAAAACTTCGAGGAGCATAATAGATCGGGAGTTCCGCCGCCAAAAGCCTCTGTAGCCAACGAAAACCAATCTAGACCCGTTCCGGCACCCTGCCAGAGGGGGAACCCCTCACCGGTGGACATCTTCATCATCCCGGCGCTCTCCATGACGAGGAGGGAGTATTCCACCCTCGGAGCTGAGGGTATGTACCAGTAGCTATGTGTTTCATCTCTCTCTCTCTCTCTCTCTCTCTCTCGTGTTCTTGAGGTGGTACGATCTTGATGTATCGCGAGCTTTGCTATTATAGTTGGATCTTATGATGTTTCTCCCCCTCTTCTCTCTTGTAATGGATTGAGTTTTCCCTTTGAAGTTATCTGATCGCATTGAGTCTTTAAGGATTTGAGAACACTTGATGTATGTCTTGCGTGGGATACCTGTGGTGACAATGGGGTATTCTATTGATCCACTTGATGTATGTTTTGGTGATCAACTTGCGGGTTCCACCCATGAACCTATGCATAGGGGTTGGCACACGTTTTCATCTTGACTCTCCGGTAGAATCTTTGGGGCACTCTTTGAAGTTCTTTGTGTTGGTTTGAATAGATGAATCTGAGATTGTGTGATGCATATCGTATAATCAGACCCACGGATACTTGAGGTGACATTGGAGTATCTAGGGGACATTAGGGTTTTGGTTGATTTGTGTCTTAAGGTGTTGTTCTAGTATGAACTCTAGGATAGATTGAACGGAAAGAATAGCTTCATGTTATTTTACTACGGACTCTTGAATAGATCGATCAGAAAGGATAAGTTTGAGGTGGTTTCATACCCTACCATAGTCTCTTTGTTTGTTCTCCGCTATTAGTGACTTTGGAGTGACTCTTTGTTGCATGTTGAGGGATAGTTATATGATCCAATTATGTTATTATTGTTGATAGAACTTGCACTAGTGAATGTATGAACCCTAGGCCTTGTTTCCACGCATTGCAATACCGTTTGTGCTCACAGTTATCATTAGTTACTTTGCTGTTTTTATATTTTCAGATTACAAAAACCTTTATCTACTATCCATATTGCACTGGTATCACCATCTCTTCGCCGAGCTAGTGCACGTATACAATTTACCATTGTATTGGGTGTGTTGGGGACACAAGAGACTCTTTGTTATTTGGTTGTAGGGTTGTTTGAGAGAGACCATATTCATCCTACGCCTCCCATGGATTGATAAACCTTAGGTCATCCACTTGAGGGAAATTTGCTACTTTCCTACAAACATCTGCACTTGGAGGCCCAACAACGTCTATAAGAAGAAGGTTGTGTAGTAGACATCAAGCACTTTTCTGTGGCCGTTGCTGGGGAGGTTAGCGCTTGAAGGTATATCTTTAGATCTTGCAATCGAATCTTTTCATTTCTTGTTTTAGCACTAGTTTAGTTTATAAAAGAAAACTACAAAAAATTATGGATTTGAGTTTGCCTCATACGCTTCATCTTTTTAATATCCTTCGTGAGTATGATGGAAAGAAAAATTGTGCCAAAGTGTAAGAAGAAGAATGCATTAAAATGCTTGGCACTAAATATTTGAATGATGAGCATGATTGCAATGTTGTTAGTATGAACTCCTTGAATATACATAGTACTAATGATGATTGCACTAGTTATGATGAAAATGTCTCCTATAAGCATGTCATTTTTTGTGGAGTGCATAGAGTTTGCATGTACACACTGATGACCCACAAGTATAGGGGATCTATCATAGTCCTTTCGATAAGTAAGAGTGTCGAACCAAATGAGGAGCAGAAGGAAATGATAAGCGGTTTCCAGCAAGGTATTCTCTGCAAGTACTGAAATAAGTGGTAACAGATAGTTTTGTGATAAGATAATTTGTAACGAGCAACAAGTAACAAAAGTAAATAAGGTGCAGCAAGGTGGCTCAATCCTTTTTGTAGCAAAGGACAAGCCTGGACAAACTCTTATATGATTTAAAGCGCTCCCAAGGACACATGGGAATATCGTCAAGCTAGTTTTCATCACGTTCATATGATTCGCGTTCGGTACTTTGATAATTTGGTATGTGGGTGGACCGGTGCTTGGCTGCTGCCCTTACTTGGACAAGCATCCCACTTATCATTAACCTCTATTGCAAGCATCCGCAACTACAACAAAAGTATTAAGGTAAACCTAACCATAGCATGAAACATATGGATCCAAATCAGCCCCTTACGAAGCAACACATAAACTAGGGTTTAAGCTTCTGTCACTCTAGCAACCCATCATCTACTTATTACTTCCCAATGCCTTCCTCTAGGCCCAAATAATGGTGAAGTTTCATGTAGTCGACGTTCACATAACACCACTAGAGGAGAGACAACATACATCTCATCAAAATATCGAACGAATACCAAATTCACATGAGTACTAATAGCAAGACTTCTCCCATGTCCTCAGGAACAAAAGTAACTACTCACAAAGCATAAACATGTTCAAAATCAGAGGGGTATTAATATGCATATAGGATCGGAACATATGATCTTCCACCAATTAAACCAACTAGCATCAACTACAAGGAGTAATTAACACTACTAGCAACCTACTAGCACCAATCCCGGACTTAGAGACAAGAATTGGATACAAGAGATAAACTAGGGTTTTGAGATGAGATGGTGCTGATGAAGATGTTGATGGAGATTGCCCTCTCCCGATGAGAGGAGCATTGGTGATGACGATGGCGATGATTTCTCCCTCCGGGAGGGAAGTTTCCCCGGCAGAACAGCTCTGCCAGAGCCCTAGATTGGTTCTGCCTCATGGCGGCGTAGTTTCGTCCGAGAAGATGGCTTATTATTTTTTTCCATCGAAAGACTCCATATAGCAGAGGATGGCCACCGGAGGGCCACCAGGGGGCCCACGAGGTAGGGGGGCGCGCCCAGGGGGTAGGGCGCGCCCTCACCCTCGTGGGCAGGGTGTGGCCCCCCTGATGAAGTTATTGCTCTCAGTATTTTTTATATCTTTGGAAAACATGTTCCGTGAAGTTTCAGGACTTTTGGAGCTGTGCAGAATAGGTCTCTAATATTTGCTCCTGTTCCAGCCCAGAATCCCAGCTGCCGTCATTCTCCCTCTTTATGTAAACCTTGTAAAATAAGAGAGAATAGGCATAAGTATTGTGACATAATGTGTAATAACAGCCCATAATGCAATAAATATCGATATAAAAGCATGATGCAAAAATGGACGTATCAACTCCCCCAAGCTTAGACCTCGCTTGTCCTCAAGCGAAAAGCCGAAATTGAAAAATATGTCCACATGTTTAGAGATAGAGGTGTCGATAAAAATAAAATACGGACATGAGGGCATCATGATCATTCTTAGAACAGCAACTCATATAATTCTTTGTCATATAATCTCTAATGCTAGAGTAATAATTCAATCAAAATATCAAGTATGAATCGTAAACTTCATTAAAAACTAACAAACTACAATCTCAGTCATTGAAGCAATTGCAATTTATCATAACATAGGAAAGAGTCAATGTATAAGAGCTTTTTAGCAAGTCCACGTACTCAACTATCATATAATCTTTCACAATTGCTGACACTCACGCAATACTTATGGGCATGGAGTTTTAATCGGACACAGAGAAAGATAAGGGCTTATAGTTTTTCCTCCCAACGTTTTACCTCAAGGGTAATGTCAACAGTAATAGTTGATGAAAACTCACATCCAATTAGCCATATATACCAGGATCTTTCCAACATATTATGCTTGCCAAAGGATAAAGTGTAAAAAGGAAGGGTGAAGATCACCACAACTCTTATGCAATGTAAGAGATAAAAGTAAAAGATAGGCCCTTCGCAGAGGGAAGCAGAGGTTGTCATGCGCTTTTATGGTTGGATGCACAAAATCTTAATGCGAAAGAACGTCACTTTATATTTCCACTTGTGATATGGACCTTTATTATGCAGTTTTTCGCTTTTATTACTTCCATATCACACGATCGTATAAAGCTTATTTCCTCCACACCAATCAATCATACATATTTAGAGAGCAATTTTTATTTCTTGCACCGATGACAACTTACTTGATGGATCTTACTCAATCCATAGGTAGATATGGTGGACTCTTATGGCAAGACTGGTTTAAGGGTATTTGGAAGCACAAGTAGTATCTCTACTTGGTGCAATGAATTTGGCTAGCATGAGGGGGAAAGGCAAGCTCATCATGTTGGAAGATCCAAGACAATATAATTCATCTCAGATGTAAGAAAACATAACCCATTACGTTGTCTTCCTTGTCCAATGTCAACTCTTTAGCATGTCATATTTTAATGAGTGCTCACAATCATAAAAGATGTCCAAGATAGTATATTTATATGTGAAGACCTCTCTTTCTTTATTACTTCCTATTAATTGCAATGATGACCAAAACTGTGTTTGTCAACCCTCAATAACTTTTATTCATCATACTCTTTCTATGTGAGCTCATTACTCTCCATAGACTCACATGATCTCTTTGTTTCTTTTATTTTTTTCTCTTTTCTTTTATTCACTTAGAATCATGGCAAAATAATCAAGCCCTTGACTCAACACTAATCTTTATTATATAGCTCACGGACTCGATTATATAGAAGGATAATAAAGCAGAACTCACAGCTAGATCACACTAAGAACTTCTATTCTACTAGATCAAGATATTACCAAAAGGATCGAACTAAGAAAAACGGTAAAGATAAAAGTGATGGTGATACGATAAAGGGGCACTCCCCCAAGCTTCGCAGTTGCCAAGTGGAGTGCCCATACCCATGTGATTATGTCTCCTTTGTTGGTGAAGAAGGTGGGGATGTTGATGATGGATAGTCGCACATTGAGCGTAGGAGGTCTTCTAACTTGCGGATAATGCCCTTGAGTGCGATGATATGCTCCTTCAACAAAATATTTTCACGTGTGAGATACTTATTTTGTATACGAGCTAACTCAATCATCTTGAAAGCTTCGATTTCTGTTGGGGTAAGAAGATTGTGATCCAGTTGAAGGGTGTCTTCTGTTGCCGGAACTTGGTCCTCCATGGCCTTCTTGATCCCTTCATCCTTGTTGATCTCCATGGGTTCTTCTCTCTTCAGCTCTATCTTCATTAGCCAAGCATCGTTGCCCTCATGGTTGGAGGAAGAGGGAGATGACATAGTGCCTGGCCTTAACAACCCTGACAAAAAACAGCTTGAAACAAAGACAGGAGATTTTTGCATGATACGGGAGTCAAAACCTCTGGGAGATTATATAATGAATTTTTACCGACCAAAATATGTGTCGTGTACGAAAACGGAGTTCGGAGAGCACATGAGGTGCCCACGAGGTAGGGGGCGCGCCCAGTAGGGTAGGGCGCGCCCTCCACCCTCATGGAGCCCTCGTGTCCTTCCCAGACTGCTGCTTATTTTTCTATTTTTATAAATATTCCAAAACGGAGAAATATTGCCTTAAAAACTATTTTGGAGTTAGTTTACTTACCATACCACATACCTATTCCTTTTCGGAGTCTGAAACGTTCCAGAAAGTGTCTCTTATGAATTCCTCCAGGGTTACGGTTTCAATAACATTGGTTTCAACATTTATGGGATTACCTGAGATATAGTGTTTGATTCTTTGACCGTTCACCACCTTCGGATTTGTGCCTTCGAAGTTGTTGATTTTTATGGCACCGGAACGGTAAACCTCCTCGATAACATAAGGACCTTCCCATTTAGAGAGAAGTTTTCCTGCAAAAAATCCTAAACGAGAGTTGTATAGCAATACATAATCACCTACATTAAACTCACGCTTTTATATCCTTTTGTCACGCCATCTTTGAACTTTTTCCTTAAACAACTTGGCATTTTCGTAGGCTTGGGTTCTCCATTCATCAAGTGAGCTAATATCAAATAACCTCTTCTCACCGGCAAGTTTAAAATCATAATTAAGTTCTTTAATAGCCCAATAAGCCTTGTGTTCTAGTTCGAGAGGTAAGTGACATGCTTTTCCATAGACCATTTTATACGGAGACATACCCATAGAATTTTTATATGCAGTTCTATAGGCCCATAATGCATCATCTAGTTTCTTGGACCAATTCTTTCTAGACCTATTAACAGTCTTTTGCAAAATTAATTTGAGTTCTCTATTACTCAATTCTACTTGACCACTAGACTGAGGGTGGTAAGGAGATGCAATTCTATGATTAACATCATATTTAGCAAGCATTTTACGGAAAGCGCCATGAATAAAATGTGAACCACCATCAGTCATTAAATATCTAGGGACTCCAAATCTTGGAAAAATAACTTCTTTAAGCATTTTAATAGAAGTGTTATGATCAGCACTACTAGTTGGAATAGCGTCTACCCACTTAGTAACGTAATCAACAACAACTAAAATATGTGTATAACCATTAGAGGAAGGGAAAGGTCCCATATAGTCAAAGCCCCAAACATCAAATGGTTCAATAACAAGTGAATAATTCATAGGCATTTCTTGACATCTACTAATATTACCAATTCTTTGACATTCATCACAAGATAAGACAAACTTACGGGCATCCTTGAAGAGAGTAGGCCAATAAAAACCAGATTGCGGTACCTAATGTGCGGTTCTATCTCCAGCATGGTGTCCTCCATAAGCTTCGGAGTGACACTTGCATAGGATATGTTCCTGTTCATGCTCAGGTACACAAACATCTAATAACACCATCTACTCCTTCTTTATAAAGATGTGGGTCATCCCAAAACTAATGCCTCAAATCATAGAAGATCTTTTTCTTTTGCTGGTATGTGAAACTAGGTGGTATAAACTTAGCAACAATGTAATTAGCATAATCAGCATACCATGGAGCAGTATGAGAAGCATTTATGACATTTAATTGCTCATCAGGAAAGCTATCATCAATAGGTAGTGGGTCATCAAGCACATTTTCTAACCTAGACAAGTTGTCTGCAACGGGGTTCTCAGCTCCTTTTCTATCAACAATATGCAAATCAAATTCTTGTAGCAAGAGAACCCATCTAATAAGTCAAGGTTTAGCATCTTTCTTTACCATGAGATATTTAATAGCAGCATGATCAGTGTGAATAGTTACTTTAGAATCAACAATATAAGGTCTAAACTTATCACAAGCAAATACAACTGCTAAGAATTCTTTTTCAGTAGTAGCATAATTTCTTTGAGCATTGTCTAGAGTTTTACTAGCATATTGAATAACATTTAGTTTCTTATCAACTCTTTGTCCTAGAACAGCACCTACAGCATAATCATTAGCATCACACATAATTTCAAAGGGTAAATTCCAGTCAGGTGGCTGGACAATAGGTGCAGAGATCAATGCTTTCTTAAGTATTTCAAATGCTTCTACACAATCATCATCAAAGACAAATGGTATATCTTTTTGTAATAAATTAGTCAGAGGCCGAGAAATTTTTGAGAAGTCCTTAATGAACCTCCTATAAAAACCTGCATGACCAACGAAACTTCTTATACCTTTGATGTCCTTGGGACATGGCACCTTTTCAATAGCATCAACCTTGGCTTTATCAACTTCAATACCTCTTTTAGAAACTTTATGACCCAAGACAATACCTTCATTAACCATAAAGTGGCACTTTTCCCAATTCAAGACAAGATTAGTTTCTTCACATCTATGCAAAACTCGATCAAGGTTGCTCAAGCAATCATCAAAAGAAGATCCATAGACAGAAAAGTCATCCATGAAAACCTCACAAATATTTTCGCAAAAGTCAGAGAATATAGCGATCATGCATCTTTGAAAGGTAGCAGGTGCATTACATAAACCAAAAGGCATACGTCTATAAGCAAAAGTACCAAAAGGGCATGTAAAAGTAGTATTTGATTGATCTTTGGCTGACACAGGTATTTGAGAGAAACCATAATAACCATCTAGAAAGCAAAAATGTGTATGTTTGGACAATCTTTCTAGCATTTGATCGATAAAAGGTAAGGGGTAATGATCCTTTTAGTAGCCTTATTTAATTTGCGGAAATCAATTACCATCCTATAACCTGTAATAATTCTTTGAGGAATAAATTCATCTTTATCATTAGGAACAATAGTAATACCTCCCTTCTTAGGGACATAATGGACAGGGCTTACCCACTGACTATCAGCAATGGGATAAATTATACCTGCCTCAAGGAGCTTTAGTATCTCCTTTCTTACCACTTCTTTCATTTTAGGATTCAACCGGCGTTGATGATCACAAACTGGTTTAGCATCTTCTTCCTAATTAATTTTATGTTGACATATATAGAGTGGAACTAATGCCCTTAAGATCATCAAGAGTATACCCAATAGCAGCGCGGTGCTTGTTCAGAGTTTTCAATAATCTCTCTTCCTCATGCTCTGAAAGGTTAGCACTAATAATAACAGGATATATCTTTTTCTCATCAAGATAAGCATATTTAAGAGTATTAGGTAATGGTTTAAGCTCACACACGGGATCACCCTTGGGTGGAGGAGGATCCCCTAGGATTTCAACAGGTAAATTGTTTTTCAGAATAGGTTCCTGTTTAAAGGATACTTCATCTAATCCCTTCTTTCATTCATAAACATATCATTTTCGTGGTCTAGCAAATATTGTTCTAAAGGATCACTACGAGGTACGGCAATAGAAGCAAGACCAATAATTTCATCCTTACTAGGTAATTCTTCTTCATGGTGTTGTCTAATAAATTTAGAAAAATTAAATTCATGAGTCATATCATCTAAACCGATAGTAACAACATCTCTTTTGCAATCTATGGTAGCATTAACAGTATTTAAGAATGGTCTACCAGATATAATGGGACAAAAGCTATCTTGTGGGGAACCAAGAACAAGAAAATCAGCAGGATATTTAGTTTTACCACACAAGACTTCAACATCTCTAACAATTCCCATTGGTGAAATAGTATCTCTATTGGCAAGTTTAATTGTGACATCAATATCTTCCATCTCAGCAGGTGCAATATCATTCATAACTTCTTTGTATAAGGAATAAGGTATTGCACTAGCACTAGCACCCATATCACATAAGCCATGATAACAATGATCTCCTATTTTAACAGAAATAACAGGCATGCCTACCACAGGTCTAGGTTTATCTTTATCACGGGGTTTAGCAATTCTAGCAGTTTGATCACAGAAATAAATAACATGCCCATCTATATTATCAGACAAGAGATCTTTAACAATAGCAATATTAGGCTCAAGTTTAACTTGCTCAGGAGTTGTATATGTTTTAATATTGCTTTTACGAACCAGAGTTAAATATTTAGCATGATCCTTTATCCTAACAGGGAAAGGTGGTTTCTCAACATAAGAAGTAGGAACAATAGGATCATTATAAGTGATAGTCTTTTCTTCAACTTTAATAGGTGCAGCTACTTTTACTTCTATGGGAGGATGATATTTAAACCACTTCTCCTTGGGGAGATCAACATAGGCAGCAAAAGATTCATAGAAAGAAGCTACTATCTCAGAGTCAAGTCCATATTTAGTGCTAAATTTACGAAAAATACCGGTATCCATAAAAGATTTAACACAATCAAAACTAGGTGTCATACCTGACTCCTTACCATTGTCGAGGTCCCAATCTTCAGAGTTGCGTTTAATTCTTTCCAATAAATCCCATTTGAATTCAACAGTCGTCATCATAAAAGAGCCAGCACAAGAAGTACCAAGCATGGTGCAATTGTTACCAGAAAGCCGAGCATAAAAATTTTGAATAATCATTTATTTTGAGAGCTCATGATTGGGGCATGAATATAACATTGATTTAAGCCTCCCCCAAGCTTGAGCGATGCTTTCTCCTTCGCGAGGCCAAAAATTATATATATAATTGCGATCACGATGAACAAGATGCATAGAATAAAACTTCTGATGAAATTACAATTTCAATCGTTTGTAATTCCAAGACCCCATATTTTCACATATCCTATACCATGTCGGTGCATCTCCCCTCAAAGATAAAGGGAAGACCTTCTTCTTAACAAAATCTCCGGGTACACCTGCAAGCTTAAATAATCCACAAACTTCATCCACATATATCAGATGTTCATCAGGATGTTTTGTTCCATCTCCTAAAAAAGGATTAGCTAGCAGTTTTTCTATCATACCCGCAGGAACTTCAAAGCAAGCATTTACATTTACATTTTCATTTTCAGTAGGTTGATTAGGTTGTGGAGCAACTCTTTGCTCTACTGGTCGGGATGAAGATACCCCGAACAAGCCCCTCAGAGGATTACTTTCCATAGTAACAAGTGACAGTAAATTTCAGCACACTATATAAATTTTTCGTTACCAAATTCCACCTACCAAAGGCACTTCACTCCCCGGCAACGGCGCCAGAAAAGAGTCTTGATGACCCACAAGTATAGGGGCTCTATCGTAGTCCTTTCGATAAGTAAGAGTGTCGAACCCAACGAGGAGCAGAAGGAAATGATAAGCGGTTTCCAGCAAGGTAGTCTCTGCAAGTACTGAAATAAGTGGTAACAGATAGTTTTGTGATAAGATAATTTGTAACGAGCAACAAGTAACAAAAGTAAATAAGGTGCAGCAAGGTGGCCCAATCCTTTTTGTAGCAAAGGACAAGCCTGGAAAACTCTTATATGATGTAAAGCGCTCCCTAGGACACATGGTAATATCGTCAAGCTAGTTTTCATCACATTCATATGATTCACGTTCGGTACTTTGATAATTTGGTATGTGGGTGGACCGGTGGTTGGGTGCTGCCCTTACTTGGACAAGCATCCCACTTATGATTAACCTCTATTGCAAGCATCTGCAACTACAATAAAAGTATTAAGGTAAACCTAACCATAGCATGAAACATATGGATCCAAATCAGCCCCTTAAGAAGCAACGCATAAACTAGGGTTTAAGCTTCTGTCACTCTAGTAACCCATCATCTACTTATTACTTCCCAATGCCTTCCTCTAGGCCCAAATAATGGTGAATTTTCATGTAGTCGACGTTCACATAACACCACTAGAGGAGAGACAACATACATCTCATCAAAATATCGAACGAATACCAAATCACATGAGTACTAATAGCAAGACTTCTCCCATGTCCTCAGGAACAAAAGTAACTACTCACAAAGCATAAACATGTTCATAATCAGAGGGGTATTAATATGCATATAGGATCGAAACATATGATCTTCCACCAATTAAACCAACTAGCATCAACTACAAGGACTAATTAACACTACTAGCAACCTACTAGCACCAATCCCGGACTTAGAGACAAGAATTGGATACAAGAGATGAACTAGGGTTTTGAGATGAGATGGTGCTGATGAAGATGTTGATGGAGATTTCCCTCTCCCGATGAGAGGAGCGTTGTTGATGACGATGGCGATGATTTCCCCCTCCGGGAGGGAAGTTTCCCCGGTAGAACAGCTCCGCCGGAGCCCTAGATTGGTTCCGCCAAGGTTCCACCTCGTGGCGGTGGAGTTTCGTCCAAGAAGATGGCTTATGATTTTTTCCCATCGAAAGACTCCATATAGCAGAAGATGGCCACCAGAGGGCCACCAAGGGGCCCACGAGGTAGGGGGCGCGCCCAGGGGGTAGGGCGCCCCCCCCCCTCGTGGGCAGGGTGTGGCCCCCCTGATGAAGTTCTTGCTCTCAGTATTTTTTATATATTTGGAAAACATCTTCCGTGAAGTTTCAGGACTTTTGGAGCTGTGTAGAATAGGTCTCTAATATTTGCTCCTTTTCCAGCCCAGAATCCCAGCTGCCGGCATTCTCCCTCTTTGTGTAAACCTTGTAAAATAAGAGAGAATAGGCATAAGTATTGTGACATATTGTGTAATAACAGCCCATAATGCAATAAATATCAATATAAAAGCATGATGCAAAATGGACGTATCACACACCAATTAGGGAAGATAGATTTTGCAAGAGGCATAAGTACTTAGAAACTAAATGGTTGCAAGAAAGTCTAGATGTATGTGCTGAAAATTTATATTTTCTTGGCTGTACTTGTGAACTTTGCAATGAACGTGGTTATTTAACCATCCGATGCAAATTGTTTCATAATCTAATCGTTTCCAAAAATTGTGATGACTTGATTTCTCTTGCACATCATAATGAACTTAGTTTGCTTATGGGTTATGAAGAAATGAAACGTATAACTAACTATCTTCCAGTATTTGCCCGTGATAAACTTCTTGGTTTTGATCTAGAGGAAATTTATATGTATTGTGCGGTGAATTGTATTGAAAATCCTTATATTGCCAACTACATAAATAAAATAAAATAAATAGAAGATGAAGAGAATACTAACGAAAGGGAAGAGACTTCCCAATATCCTCCTATTATTTCTTATGATGAATCAGGTAACGAGGAGGAGCCTTCTATTCAACCAATCTCATTAATAAGGAGCTCCAAAAAGAGGATTGAACCCACACATGATGTGGTGCAGAAGAAGAAAAGAAAAAGGAAGAGAGGTAAAAAGATATCTCTCCCAAATAATGCTGCTCCTATTACTGTTGTGCCTCATGAAAATATAATTGTGGAAGATGATGCACTTGATGATGATCTCTTTATGCCTATTGCTTGTTGTGATGATTATGATTAGGAATATAATGATACTTCTTATGATCTTGAAAATCTTTTTGGCACTTGCTTGGAAGAATATGATAATTGCTATACTATTGGTGCTATCCATACTATTAATGATGAAAGTGATTATGCTCATGATATGAAAAGGCCCAAGCTTGGGGATGCTATGTTTGATGAAGATGATGTTTTTGAGAATATATTTGCTGCAATTAATGTTAGTCCCAAGCTTGGGGAAGCTATGTTTAATGAATATGATATTTGTAGTCTCCCAAGTTGTGATATGCAAATTTATTATGATGATAGCATGCCTCCTACTTATGATGATTATATTGATGAAAGTGGGTTTGGAAGAGTGTCAACTTTAGGAAGTAATGATCCCACTATTTTGGAGGATGTTGAATCTTATTATGATAATTATGAAAGTGGATTTGGAGAGGTCATGACTTTATTTAGTGATGATTCCACTATCTTGGAAGAGGTTTCAATCGATTATGATGAGAACAAAGTTGCTACTTATGATAATTATTGTGATGATACATATGCTATAAAAAGTAGTGATGATTATATTTATAAAACTTGTCATGATTATGATTACCCTTTTTCTGAACATTACTCTTTTAATGTGGAAACAATTTAAAGTATTCGAGTTTCTTATGATACTCCCACTATTTCGAATGAGAAGAATTTTGCTTATGTGGAGAGTAATAAAAATTCTATGCTTGTAGATCATGAAAAGCATGCTTTATGTGATGGTTATATTGTTGAATTCATTCATGATGCTACTGAAAATTATTATGAGAGAGGAACATATCCTTTTACATATTGCAGTAATATCAAGTTTCCTCTCTATGTGATTAAAGTTATGCTTGTTTTGCCTTCCTATGCTAGTTGATTATTGCTCCCATAAGTTGTTTGCCCACAAAATCCCTATGCATAGGAAGTGGGTTAGACTTAAATGTGCTAGCCATATTCTTCATGATGCTCTCTTTATGATACAATTCTTATCTTTTATGTGAGCATCATTGAAATCATCATGCCTAGCTAGGGGCATTAAACGATAGCGCTTGTTGGGAGGCAACCCAATTTTATTTTTAGTTCCTTGCTTTTTGTTCCTATTTAGTAATAAATTAATCATCTATACTCTGTTATGATTGTGTTTTTTATGTCTTAATTAGTGTTTGTGCCAATTAAAGCCTTTAGAATCTTCTTGGGTGATTGTTATTTGATCTTGCTGTAAAAACAGAAAGTATGCGCTCACAAGAATAATTTTCATTTCTTACCAGAGAGCGATAAAATACCAATTCCAACTGAAGTATATCATTAAACAAATTGCCAAGGACTTCCTAATTTCTCAAGATTTTTGGAGTTACAGAAGTATTCGAAACCTACAGATTACTACATACTGTTCTGTTTTTGACAGATTCTATTTTCTATGTGTTGTTTGCTTATTTTGATGAAACTATGAGTAGTATCGGAGGGTATGAACCATAGAGAAGTTGAAATACAGTAGATATTACACCAATATGAATTTAGAATGAGTTCACAACAGTACCTAAGTGGTGATTTATTTTCTTATACTAACGGAGCTTACGAGTTTTCTGTTAAGTTTTGTGTTGTGAAGTTTTCACGTTTTGGGTAAAGATTCGATGGACTATGGAATAAGGAGTGGCAAGAGCCTAAGCTTGGGGATGCCCCGGAAGGCATCCCCTCTTTTGTCTTTGTTCATCGGTAACTTTACTTGGAGCTATATTTTTATTTACCACATGATATGTGTTTTGCTTGGAGTGTCATTTTATTTTATTTAGTTTTGCTTGTTGTTTGAATAAAATACCAAGATCTGAAATTCTTAAATATTAGAGAGTCTTCACATAGTTGCATAATTATTTAACTACTCATTGATCTTCGCTTTCATCTTTTTGGAGTAGTTTGTCGTTTGCTCTAGTGCTTCACTTATATCTTTTTAGAGCATGGTGGTGGTTTTATTTTATAGAAATAGATGAACTCTTGTGCTTCACTTATATTATTTTGAGAGCCTTTTAGAACAGCATGGTAATTTGCTTTGGTTATGAAATTAGTCCTAATATGATGGGCATCCAAGAGGGATATAACAAAAAAACTTTCATATAAAGTGCATTGAATACTATGAAAAGTTTGATACTTGATAATTGTTTTGAGATATGGAGATGGTGATATTAGAGTCATGCATGTTGAGTAGTTGTGAATTTGAGAAATACTTGTGTTGAAATTTGTGATTCCCGTAGCATGCACGTATGGTGAACCGTTATGTGACGAAGTCAGAGCATGATTTATTTATTGATTGTCTTCCTTATGAGTGGCGGTCGGGGACGAGCGATGGTATTTTCCTACCAATCTATCCCCCTAGGAGCATGCGCGTAATACTTTGTTTCGATAACTAATAGATGTTTGCAATAAGTATGTGAGTTCTTTATGACTAATGTTGAGTCCATGGATTATACGCACTCTCACCCTTACACCATTGCTAGCCTCTCTAGTATCGCGCAACTTTCACCGGTACCATAAACCCACCATATATCTTCCTCAAAACAGCCTCCATACCTACCTATTATGGCATTTCCATAGCCATTCCGAGATATATTTTGCCATGCAACTTTCCACCGTTTCGTTATTATGACACGCTTCATCATTGTCATATTGCTATGCATGATCATGTAGTTGACATTGTATTTGTGGCAAAGCCACCGTTCATAATTCTTTCATGCATGTCACTCATGAGTCATTGCACATCCCGGTACACCGCCGGAGGCATTCATACAGAGTCATATCTTGTTCTAAGTATCGAGTTGTAATTCTTGAGTTGTAAGTAAATAAAAGTGTGATGATCATCATTCATAGAGTATTGTCCCAATAAAAAAAGGAGAAAGGCCCAACAAAAGAATAAATAAATAGGGCAATACTACTATCCTTTTTTTTTCCACACTTGTGCTTCAAAGTAGCACCATGATCTTCATGATAGAGAGTCTCCTATGCTATCGCTCTCATATTCTAGTGGGGATATTTCATTATAGAACTTGGCTTGTATATTCCAACGATGGGCTTCCTCAAAATGCCCTAGGTCTTCGTGAGCAAGAAAGTTGGATGCACACCCACTTAGTTCTTTTTGTTGAGCTTTCATATACTTATAGCTCTAGTGCATCCGTTGCATGGCAATCCCTACTCCCTCACATTGATATCTATTGATGGGCATCTCCATAGCTCGTTGATACGCCTAGTTGATGTGAAACTATCTTCTCCTTTTTGTCTTCTCCACAACCACCATTCTATTCCACCTATAGTGCTATATCCATGGCTCACGCTCATATATTGCGTGAAGATTAAAAAAGTTTGAGAACATCAAAAGTATGAAACAATTGCTTGGCTTGTCATCGGGGTTGTGCATGATTTAAATAGGTTGTGTGGTGAACATGGAGCATAGCCAGACTATATGATTTTGTAGGGATAGCTTTCTTTGCCCATGTTATTTTGAGAAGACATGATTTCTTACTTAGTATGCTTGAAGTATTATTATTTTTATGTCAATACTAAACTTTTGTCTTGAATCTTATGGATCTGAACATTCATGCCAAAATGAAGAGAATTACTTAGAGAAATATGTTAGGTAGCATTCCACATCAAAAGTTTTGTTTTTATCATTTACCTACTCGAGGACGAGCAGGAATTAAGCTTGGGGATGCTGATACGTCTCCAACGCATCTATAATTTTTGATTGTTCCATGCTATTATATTATCTGTTTTGGATGTTTATGGGCTTTATCATGCACTTCTATATTCTTTTGGGGACTAACTTATTAACCCAGAGCCCAGTGCCAGTTTCTGTTTTTTCCTTGTTTTAGAGTATCGCGGAAAAGGAAAATCAAACAGAGTCCAATTGACCTGAAACTTGACGGAACTTATTTTTGGAATGGAAGCAATCCAGAAGACTTGGGGTGTATGTAAGGGAAGCAACGAGGAAGGCACGAGGCAGGGGGCGCGCCCTCCACCCTCGTGGGCCCCTCGTGGCTCCCCTGACGTATTTCTTCCTCCTATATATACCCATATACCCTAAAAACTTCGAGCAGCAAAATAGATCGGGAGTTCCGCCGCCAGAAACCTCCATAGCCACCGAAAACCAGTCTAGACCCGTTCCAGCACCCTGTCGGAGGGGGAACCCCTCACCGGTGGCCATCTTCATCATCCCTGCGCTCTCCATGACGAGGAGGGAGTAGTCCACCCTCGGGGCTGAGGGTATGTACCAGTAGCTATGTGTTTGTTCTCTCTCTCTCTCTCTCGTGTTCTTGAGGTGGTACGATCTTGATGTATCGCGAGCTTTGCTATTATAGTTGGATCTTATGATGTTTCTCCCCCTCTACTCTCTTGTAATGGATTGAGTTTTTCCTTTGAAGTTAGCTTATCGGATTGAGTCTTTAAGGATTTGAGAACACTTGATGTATGTCTTGCGTGGGATACCCGTGGTGACAATGGGGTATTCTATTGATCCACTTGATGTATGTTTTGGTGATCAACTTGCGGGTTTCACCCATGAATCTATGCATAGGGGTTGGCACACATTTTCGTCTTGACTCTCCGGTAGAATCTTTGGGGCACTCTTTGAAGTTCTTTGTGTTGGTTTGAATAGATGAATCTGAGATTCTGTGATGCATATCGTATAATCACATCCACGGATACTTGAGGTGACATTGGAGTATCTAGGTGACATTAGGGTTTTGGTTGATTTGTGTCTTAAGGTGTTGTTCTAGTACGAGCACTAGGATAGATTGAACGGAAAGAATAGCTTCGTGTTATTTTACTACGGACTCTTGAATAGATCGATCAGAAAGGATAACTTTGAGGTGGTTTCGTACCCTATCATAATCTCTTCGTTTGTTCTTCGCTATTAGTGACTTTGGAGTGACTCTTTGTTGCATGTTGAGGGATAGTTATATGATCCAATTATGTTATTATTGTTGAGAGAACTTGCACTAGTGAAAGTGTGAACCCTAGGCCTTGTTTCAACGCATTGCAATACCGTTTGTGCTCACTTTTATCATTATTTACCTTGCTGTTTTTATATTTTCAGATTACAAAAACCTTTATCTACTATCCATATTGCACTTGTATCACCATCTCTTCGCCGAACTAGTGCACCTATACAATTTACCATTGTATTGGGTGTGTTGGGGACACAAGAGACTCTTTGTTATTTGGTTGCAGGGTTGTTTGAGAGAGACCATATTCATCCTACGCCTCCCACGGATTGATAAACCTTAGGTCATCCACTTGAGGGAAATTTGCTACTGTCCTACAAACCTCTGCACTTGGAGGCCCAACAACGTCTACAAGAAGAAGGTTGTGTAGTAGACATCAACAGACGACATCAGAGTCAACAGATTGAAGGAAGGAAGGAGTTGAGATAGATCATTCACCAGGATGGGGAAGCACTTGTTGCTTGGGCGAAGAGAGGTGGTAGGCGCAAAAACAGCTAATATCAGGTACATCAGGAGCTTCATCTTAAAAACCTCGCCATGAGTTTTCATGCCCTCCAGCGAAGTTGCCAGCACAGTTGTGTTCGGCATGGATGCCATCCCAGGAAACAAACGGGCAAACAACGTTTCCTCAGGCTTTTTATTGACCTCATACGGGACATTGATTTCTCCACAGGGCACACCCATAGTGCAGAACACGGATTCCTCGTCCAACGACGGTCTTCCACGTCCCGGAATCAAAAATTCCCTGGAGGCAGGATCGTAAGTCTCACCGAGCCAGTCGCATACAGGGTTCACTAGGTTCTTACACCGAACATCCATCAGAGCATGCATCCCCATCTCAGTAGCAGCTCCCTTCTACTCGTCAGTAAAGTCCTTGGTCAATATAGTCAGGCGTTCTTGCGAAGCCCTATTGCGACAATGTTTCTTCTTCTGCATAGCAGACAAATGATGATTTGTTTCCATGTTTCAGTATCATGAAAATTTAGTTCCTGACAGACGATTGCAAACTCAACGTGACATTCAAAAACATATGGGGGTGGAAAGTTACCTCATCGCCATCTTTTGTCCGTCCAGTTGTGCGATTCTGTTGCGGTAACTCCATGGAATCATCATCATCGTCTTGATGATCGCCGCGAGCCATTGTGCTGAGGTAAGAATGGAACAAAATGTCAGGGTGAAAATGAACTTATGAAGGAAGCAGTTGCCACCTAACAGAATGTACTTGCCACATGGGCTCAAATGAAAGTGGCAAAAAGATTAGGCACCTACACCCACACCCCCCTATGATTGTCCAACAAGAAATGTGGCAACTAAACACATTGGCTTCATTTGAAAAATGTACAGAACATAAGGCACTTACACAAATGTTCAAGTTGCCATGTTAGCACAAGAAAGTACAGAGAAAGGCACACATCTTCAAACTGCACAAACAAATAATGTGGCAACTCACACGCTGCCCTCATATAAAAATGAGTTGCCATTCATAGGCAAATGTACTAGGTTGAAATTGCCATGTTAAAATGCAAGACAATTTAAAAAGTGCTGAAAATATCCACTAAACACAATGTAATGTGGCAATTCAAACACTGGCCTCATATTAAAAATGAGTTGCCATGTAATACGACCAAATATGTTCAGATATCACAAGTCAGCATGGCAAAACACAAAAATGAGTCTATGGTGCAGTGAATTTGCCACATTATCCTGCCTACAGCATGGCAACAGACATAGTGTGATCACAAAATTAGTTGCCACATGAAAAGCATATTTGTGGCAACTGACACAGTTGATCAGGACATTAGTTTTTTTTAAACTGATGACAGTGAGATTCTCTCACTGCCTTTATATTAAAATATAAGGTTAGGGGGTGGTTAGAGTGTCCAGCACTGTACAAATTACATGGAGGGGTGAGAGGGGGGGTAGCTAAACAACCAAACAAAACAGAAAATCAAAGCAAGTTGACTATTGAAAGAATGTAAGGGCCTTGCTCCTGCTTTTATCTATGAACCAGCATAGCAAAGTCCTTCTTGAATCTGTTCCTCCAAGAAACAAAAGAAGGTTGAATCCCTCTGAAGTGCTTATCATTCCTCTCCTTCCAGATCCCCCATGCAGCCACTGCAAAAACTTATAAAAACATCGGCCTCGCCCACCTGTTCTTGCCCTCATGCATCATTTTAATCCAGTCAGTGTCATTTGGCCAATGTATCCCCAATGCAGCCCAGCATCTCTAACCGAAAGGGCAAGTGAAGAAGAGATGAACAATGTCTTCCTCGGGCGGGTGGTTGCAGAGAAGGCAGGTATAGTTGTCATTCTAGAAATTAGTTGCCATCCAGTGCAAATAGTTGCTGAAACTGCCATGGCTGCCTTTATACTACACTTTGAAATACAATTACCTAGATCTAGGGTTCATTGGCAACTATCATAACCTGAAATTCAACAACGAAAAACTTCCTCCACTGATCGCAAATAGCATTTCGAGACAATTCATAAACTAACATCTAGAAAAACGCTGGCTCAATCGCAAGGCAGAACCAGGATGTGGCTGCGGACATGCCGAGCCACACCGGCATGACTGCCACCGCGGCGGCGACGAAAACTGCGCAATGCCACCAAAAAATGGCAAGCACGGGACTCCGCCGCCGACGGGAACGCCGGAGCACCGCGAATCCGCCGGAATCTCGATGAATCTCGAGCGGAAAATTGGCCACAGATGGGGGGAGGGAATGCAGACAAGGAATGTGAGCGTGGGGAGGAGCATTACCTTCAATCTGCGGGGCACTCCGGCGAAGACGCTCCGGTCCGGCGAGCCCCACCGACAGTCGCGAATGCCGTCGACTCTTCCGCCACCGCCGCCGCCTTCTCCTCTCGGCTTCTCCTCCAATCGACTGAACTGTTATGTGGTTGGGAGAGTAATGAAGTGGAGCGAGTAAATGGAACCGCGAGGGGAGGGGGGACGAAGTGAGAGACGTGGTTGACGGCAACCGCAGGCGGGCGTGGCGTGCAGGCGCCGAGCAGTTCCACCGCACACCCCCAAGTGGCAACAGTTGACCGCGGAGAGGAAACCGGCGTGCGGGCGAACTCTCACACATGCCACACACACGAGGTGTCTTACGTGGCACACAAAATCATCCATTTCGTGCCAAGATTCGTGCAGAAGTGACTAGACGGCGATGGAGGCGTGTGGGTGAGTTGACTAACACCCACACGTGTGGGCGTTAGTGTTTTTGTTTTTTTTAACATTCAAATTCAAATTGTTTCCTTAAAAAATGTGAACATTATTAGAGGTGCCCGGAGGTGCCCGTCGTCGTGTGGCATGGAGACGCATGAAGAGCACCGCGGCGTCATCTGCATGCATGAAAAGAGGCGACACTGTAACTCGGCGCGGCTGAGCAAGCTCGCCGCTTGGACGTGACGGCCGCCGTGTGGCATGGGCACACGGAGGAAGGAGGAACCCCGGGGCACGAACCTTACACATCCAGATTGGCTGGAAGGAATTTTTTACGAAGCCGTTTTGTCATTGAATGGCGTATCTATCGTTTCTTATTTTCCCCATGCAAACATGGAATTCTATAGGCTACTTTAACAGAAAAACTAAAAATCCTCTAAAAACTGGTTTTCTAAAATCTCGCATCCAATTTTTGGTATCCAAACAACCACCACGGGAATCGGAGGAGGAGGCTCTTCTTTTCTTAAAAAAAAGGCATTCCCTTCTTTCTTTTTTCTCTGAAAGAAGATGGAGCATCGGCAACATTTGTAGGGTAATAATAACGTTCAAGGTGCAACTTCAACTACTAGTAAATAAAGATTAAAAAGATCCACGTACGGTAGCGACGAACGAGCCCATGTTATTATTACAGCATTAATGTGTCACCGAAACCAAGTAACACTCGACTACCAAAGCAGAACAGACGCAGGTAACTGCTGTTTGCATTACCATGTCTGTCGTCCATCACAAGTTCACAACCTACAGAGAAGAATCCTTGGCGCCTCCTCCTCCAGCCGCGGGTTCCTCTTCTTCTCGTCGTCGCCCGGCTGCCGCCGCCAATCCCCCGCCTCCGTCTCCTCATTCTCCTCGGAGTCATCATCATCGTCGGAGTACTCATCATAGTCGTCCTCAACGTCCTCGTACCTTACACGGAGCTGCGCCTGGCGGACGGCCTCGTAGTCCTCGATCTCCTTCCACATGACGTCCAGCGCTTGGGTCACCGCGACCTCCGGGTCCGCCAGCAGCTCCGACATGCGCTTGCTGATCTTGTCCATGCCGAATCCTAAGATGAGGGCGGGATCCATTCGCGCAGCGTGAACGCCAGCGGGTCGGTGCGGCGGCGTTGGTTGCTGGGCGAGTGGAGGTGGACGGCGGCGGCGCGGGACTGCTGTGCGTGCGTGTATGTAGCTAGGGTTTGGACTGGTGGATGTTACCGTCTGTTGAGACTAGAGACTCGGGTTATCTGCAATGAAAAAAATAGCGCGCTACAGAAAAGGTAAGTGTTTACAGCCAGTGCGCCGGCTGAAAATTGCGCCGGACGCACCCGCGTCTTGTGGGACCCGCACCCCTTTCCCTTATCTTCTTCCTTCGATCTAGAGCGTTATGGTCACAATTCCCCACCGCGGCTACCCACCACTCTTTCTCCTTCTTCCACCTCCCCTCCCCATCGGTGCTGCCCACCTCTCCATCTCCTTCCTCCGCCTCCCTCACCATCGGCACTCCCCAACTCTCCTCCTCCTTCCACCTCAAGCCGTCAACACTGCCACAAGCGGGCGGGGCTGCGACGACCGTCCAACGGCAACTGCCGCGAAGCTTCATCACCGGTGCTACGACGGGGCGTCGACCGGTGTTGTGGACGGGAGAAGCCTTCGGCGCCATGGACAGGAGAGCCCACCGGTGGTTCGACTTCAACGACGCCCATTGCTGGAACCGGCTCATGGCGGTGTTGAAACCAGCACTAACTTTTTGCTACCATCGGCACTTTGGTTTGCTAGCACCGACGTCAATTTTTTGCATTTTGCTACAACCGGTGTTTTGATTTGCTGGAACCAACTTCAATTTTTGCTACAACTGCCGCCTTCACTTTTTGCTGGAAGAACGCCCATTTTTGCTACTTTTGCTACAAATGGTGTTTTAATTTGCTACAATCAGTTTTAATTTTTGCTACCACCGGTGTCTTTGATTTTGCTAGAACATCCTTCCACAAAGGCCTCATTTTTGCATTTTTGCTTCCACTCTTTTTGGTTTTGCTGGAACTAACACAAAGATTTGCTACTACCGCTGTTGGCTCCGAGCCATGGTTTTCTGCTGTGGAGGTTTTTTGCTGGAACCGACATTTTTTGTTGCAACTGCCTTCGCGTTTTGCTATGACCAGCGAAGCTTTTTGCTACATCCATGCATGGCTCCAGAGTCGGCAAGAAACACAGGAGACGACGACGGTGAGGGGCGGCGACCGGCGGCAAGGGCGGGGATCGGCGAGATGCGAGCGCCTGCTGCAGGCCGCGGCGGCAGCGCTGCATTCCCACGAGGAAGGAGGAACCGAGATCAAAAGCGGAGCGTCATGCAACTTTTTTTTTCTTGTTGCGAGACCCAGATCGAACGGGTCAAATATGCTGAATCGGATGCTCGCGCGAGGACCGGCCCAACTGTTCGGCCGGTGCGCCGGCGCCTATCAGCGCCCTACAGAAAATAGCGCGGCTCCTGAAAATATGCTATTAGCGTGCTATAACGCGCTACAACGTATTATTAACAAGACAATATACACACATTAATTTAACGAGACAATTTTCTACACGCTATAGCGCGACGCTATTTTTTCAATGCTTATCTGTGCCGGACGCCGAGACAGAGAAACGTCTTTCTTTTGTGCACTGAACCGCCACGTGCGATTTGGCAATCGGAGGCCATGAGCGAGCGCATGCATATATTTGGACCCTCTACGCCAGCTGACACTTGACGAAACGAATCTCAAAGCAATCAGCCAAGCTATCTCCTGGTCCCATTGAAAAATCTCGTACATTGGCCTTTCGTTTCACCCAGCAATCCAATAATTTGCGGGTGCAAACGAACCCTCGTGTCCATCTGGCCGACGTAAACGGAGCGAAAATGTGTCCATTTACGTCCCTGCGTTAGAGTTGGCCTAAACGGTACAAAGATATTAGTTTTCTTTGTATGTAATTGTACTAGAAACTGCTACCAAGATATTACAAACAACTTGGTTTTCAGTTATTAGGACACCTATTGCAACTATATATAGATGCACTTTACATATCTGTGTTGAGATATTTTAAAATATTATACACAAACACACTATAAATTACATAGGACAAAAAGTTAACCTGTATGCTCATGAGACTTTTCTTTTTGAGAAACATGACACTATTTTTCTAATTTATGTGTAAGAGAATAATATTTTACCGTATTGTCGCAAAAAAACTTTTGCTTCAAGATACAATTTAACTTAGCACGGTGTATATTTATTATTTAGTGATAGGAGTTGGAATATAACAAAATTGTATAATTAATTTTTAGCATCAATTTTGGGTGGTTAGTGGAAAAATATATATTACTCAAGTTTGAGTTAAAAATAACACAAAAAAGTATGCAAGTTTAGTATAAATATACTTATCACATATAATGCCTTCTGGATGTTTGCACTATCGCTATCGTTAGATTTTCATAATTCAGCTTCACGAACATGAATGGTGAGCTTGAGGTCGCGGCAAAGAAGAAATAATGTATGAGCAACCTGCTGTCAAAATCGCAAACACAAACGTAGACGTTATGTAAGCTAGTCATGAAGGTTTGAGATGCTATTGCAAGTGATGAGAATAATGATAATTAGACTGAATTAGTAGCATTTTTGAGTTTGACAGTCGCGGTTGTGGGTGGCCCGAAACAATTAGAGATTAGCGACCTTACATCGCCCGGGTCAAGTCAGTAGTCTGGAATTTCAGATCAGGTAGCACACTTTGGAGCATGAAAACTATATGCTACAGGAACTTATCATGGCAAAGCAAAGCATGGCATGAAGCTACTCAAAGAGCTTAACAAAAGTCCCTTAGTTACCTTGAGCCAAAAGGGATCAGAAAATACAATTGCAAGCATGTGAACATGGCAAAAATATAATCAGATCACAGACTTAGTGAAAAACTGGAGCATGCAAATATCTTAGCGAGTAGGCATGTTTACGAGCTCGATGCACTCACTACAGAGCAAGGCATGACAATCTAAGCATACACCCATCAAGAATACACATTATATAAGCTATACATGGCAAGAACAACAACATAGCATGCACGGATCAACAACAACATCCTCGGCAAAATCGCTAACAAGTAGACAATCTGCCCAGATTCACGAAATAGCAAAAGTAGAGCTCGATTGACTCAAGCTAGGGTGCTCCATAAATTCAAACAAAGACATGGATGGATAGAGAACCACAATATTAACAAATCATCCTTACTGATCATCCTCAAAAGAGGCACGGATCACTAGGAAACAACATGAACATATGACATATTGATAAAAGCAGATCAAGGACTTAGAGAAATTCTAAGTCCCTAAAATCAGCATAAACGAATGCATTACTTTGCAAGCTTGTGCTAGTCAGCACATATATCACAAAAATACATGGATAGCACCTCTGTAAAGATGGCAAAGCATATAACAAAACTCATGTAGAGCTCAGGGGCATATCATGCACACATTAAATATGGCAAAAATGACAAATAGCTATTTGGTGCAGCAGATCTGACAATTAACTCAAATAGCTCTCTTCCAACAGCATTTCGTGCATCAAGATGAGCTCAAATGAAAATGATGCAATGAGATGAAAAGACGTGCTCTCTGAGACGAATATTTTGATATGCTACACGCCCAAAACGGAGTTACGGATGCAAAGTTACGATGCGATGAACATGGCAATTTAGTTAGGGTTTGAGGGATAAAAATCAACCCGAGATCCGGATCTGGATCTGAGAGGGTACTGTAGCGGCACGTTTCCCGAGGATCGACGGCACCGGGGCTCGAGTTCGCCGGAGTGGGCGGGGTGGCCGAGGCGGCAGTTGGCGGCGCGGGCCGACGAGGAGGCGAGGCCGCCGGCGTGGACGGTGGACGGGAGGAGGCACGGCACCCGCGGTCGACGACGCCGGCGATGGCGCGCGGCGGCTCCGGCAGCTGGTGCGGCGGCTCGGGCTCCCGGGGCTGAGGAAGACGGGCGGCGACGCGGACGAGCGCCTCGGCCCGGACAGCGAAGGGGAGGGCCGGCCTTGGGCCCTCGCGGGCCTCAACGGGAGTGGCGGCGATGTGGGGCGCCCGCTGCCACATGGCGCGCCCCGGTAGGTCGACGGTGGCGGGCGGACAACGCCCGGCCGTCCGGATTTTGTCCGGCGGCTGGAGGAGGAGGGAGGCTAGGGTTTCAACCGTGATTTCGAATGGGGGAGATATTTATAGGCATAGAGAGAGCTAGGAGAGTCCAAATGAGGTGCGGTTTTCGGCCACGCGATCGTGATCGAACGCTCTAGATGATGGAGAGGGTTTTGGTGAGTTTTGGGCCAAATTGGAGGGGTGTTGGGCTGCAACACACACGAGGCCTTCTCGGTCCCTCGGTTAACCGTTGGAGCATCAAACGAAGTCCAAATGGTACGAAACTTGACAGGCGGTCTACCGGTAGTAAACCAAGGCCGCTTGGCAAGTCTCGGTCCAATCCAGAAATGTTTAATCCCCACACACGAAAGAAAGGTAGAAAGGACCACCGGAGGAGATAGGAGCGCCGGAATGCAAAACAGACAATGGGGAAAATGCTCGGATGCATGAGACGAACACGTATGCAAATGCAATGCACATGATGACATGATATGAGATGCATGACAACAACAACACACGGAGACAAAAACCCAAACCCGAGGAAATAAAATAACTTAGCGCCGGAAACGGCAAGAGTTGGATTACATATAAGGTAAATCACATCCAGGGTGTTACTACACTCCACCACTACGAAAGGATCTCGTCCCGAGATCTAGGACTGGAAGAACGCCGGGTACTCAGAACGGAGGTGATCCTCGCGTTCCCAGGTGGCTTCACGGTCGGGATGGTGTGACCACTCGACTTTGAGGAATTTGATTGACTTATTGCGAGTCTTGCGTTCAGTCGCTTCAAGAATAGCTACGGGGTGCTCACGATAAGAGAGATCTTCTTGGAGATCAATGTCTTCGAAGTTGACGGTGCGGTCAGGAGTCTTGAAGCACTTGTGGAGCTGAGAGACATGGAACATGTCGTGCACATTTGCAAAGTTTGAAGGAAGCTCGAGTTGATAGGCGAGATCGCCTCTCTTGCTGACGATCTTGAAAGGACCCACGTATCTAGGGGCAAGCTTCCCTTTGATACCTAAGCGACGAGTACCTTTCATTGGAGAGACGCGGAGTTAAACATGGTCTCCGATCTCGAAAGCCAAATCACGGTGCTTACTATCATAGTAGCTCTTCTGGCGCGATTGCGCTGCTTTGAGGTTATCACGAATGACTTTGCACATCTCTTCTGCCTCTGTGATCAAGTCATTTCCAAGAAGTTGTCGTTCGCCGGTTTCAGACCAGTTGAGAGGAGTACGGCACTTCCTGCCATACAGAATTTCGAAAGGGGCCTTGCCCGAACTGGCTTGAAAACTGTTGTTGTAGGAGAATTCAGCATATGGAAGACAATCTTCCCACTTCATGCCGAAAGAAATCACACAAGCCCTGAGCATATCTTCAAGAATCTGATTGACACGCTCGACTTGACCGCTAGTTTGAGGATGGAAAGCTGTGCTGAAGCGGATGTTGGTGCCCATAGCCTTCTGAAAAGAATCCCAAAACTTGGAGGTAAAGATGATGCCACGGTCTAAAGAGATCACCTGTGGAACACCGTGCAGAGATACAATCCGAGTGGTATAGAGCTCCGCCAATTGAGCTGCAGTGATTGACTCTTTGATAGGCAGAAAGTGAGCCACTTTAGTGAGTTTGCCGATGACAACGAATATAGTATCATTGCCATGCTTGGACTTTGGAAACCCAGTCACGAAGTCCATCTCAATGTGGTCAAACTTCCATTCTGGAATGGCAAGAGGTTGGAGGAGACCAGCTGGCCTTTGGTGTTCTGCCTTCACTCTTCTGCAGACATCACACTCATTCACGAACTTAGCAATCTCGCGCTTCATTCGAGTCCACCAATAAGCCTTCTTGAGGTCCTGATACATCTTTATGCTCCCAGGGTGGATGGAGAGGAGTGAATTGTGACCCTCATTCATGATCACTTTACGAAGGTCACCTTTGGGCACAACAATTCGATCCTCGAAGAAGAGAGTATCCTTGTCATCAAGGCGGTAGCACTTGTACTTGGGTTGACTCTTGGCAATCCCAATCTTCACCTTCTTCACCATAGCATCAAGAAGCTGAGCCTGGTGAATCTGGTCTTCTAAGGTAGGAGAGACTTGAAGGTTGGCGAGGAAACCTTGAGGAACAACCTGCAGATTGAGTTTGTGGAAAGCTTCACAAAGCTCGGGTTGGTAAGGCTTGAGAATCAGACTGTTGTAGTAAGCCTTCCTGCTCAAAGCGTCAGCAATCACATTGGCCTTGCCTAGAGTATACTCAATACTCGGATTATACTCTTGAATCATTTCGACCCAACGAGTCTGCCTGAGGTTGAGATTAGGCTGAGTGAAGATGTACTTGAGACTCTTGTGGTCAGTAAAAATGTCCACTTTTGTTCCCAATAAGAGATGTCTCCAAGTCAAAAGAGCATGCACAACTGCCGCCAACTCGAGGTCATGAGTGGGGTAGTTCTTCTCGTTGGGCTTCAACTGGCGAGAGGTATAAGCCACAACTTTCTTCGCTTGCATCAACACTGCACCAAGACCTTGGAGAGAGGCATCGCAGAAGACCTCGAAAGGTTTGGATTCATCAGGAGGAGTCAGAACTGGAGCAGTGACCAATTTCTCTTTCAAAGTGTTGAAAGCGATGTCACATTCCAGAGACCAAACGTACTTGACGTGCTTCTGGAGAAGGTTTGAAAGAGGCTTCGCAATCTTTGAAAAGTTCTCAACGAACCTTCGACAGTAGCTTGCGAGACCGAGGAAGCTGCGGAGTTGCTTCACGTTCTGAGGTGGATCCCAATTCACAATTGCAGACACCTTCTCAGGATTCACCACAATGCCCTTGGCGGAGATGATATGCCCAAGATAGAGAACCTCATCGAGCCAAAACTCGCACTTTGAGAACTTGGCGTAGAACTGATGTTCTCTGAGCTTATCGAGCACCAAACGCAAGTGCTTGGCATGATCTTCCCTGTTCTTCAAAAAGACCAGAATGTCGTCAAGATAGACCAAAACAAAGTCATTTGTGTAGGCGTTGAAGATGAAGTTCATCATGCGAGAGAAAGTCGGAGGAGCGTTGACGAGGCCAAAAGACATGACAGTGTATTCATATGAACCATAGCTTGTTCTGAAAGCCGTCTTGGGGATATCTTGCTCACGGATTCGAATCTGGTGATAACCCATACGGAGATCAAGCTTGGAGAATACTTGGGCACCTTTGAGTTGTTCGAACAGCTCGTTGATGTTGGGAAGTGGGTATTTGTTCTTGATAATCTTCTTGTTCAATGGACGGTAGTCAACACAAAGTCGGTCCATTCCATCCTTCTTCTTCACAAAAAGAACACCACAACCCCATGGAGAAGAACTAGGTCGGATGAGACCCATTCGCTCTTGAATATCGAGTTGCTTCTTCAGCTCCTTCAACTCTTCAGGTCCGAGCTTGTAAGGACGTTTGCACACCGTTTCCGTGCCAGGCTCAAGATCGATGACGAATTCAACTGGCTGGTGCGGAGGCATTCCTGAAAGCTCTTCTGGAAAGACATCTTGATATTCGCAAACGACTGGAATTTGAGAGATGGCATCCAGTTCACCATTCTCATTGAGAGAAAACAGACGGATGGTGTCATCACGAGCAACAAAGACAATTACATCCTCAGACGAATGAGTCAATTGAATCTGCCTGGCAGCACAATCAAGCTGAGCCTTGTGCTTAGAAAGCCAGTCCATTCCGAGAATAAGATCAATATCCGAGTCACCAAGAACCGTAGGAGAAGACAGAAATTTGTAGTCGCCCAAAGTGATAGTAACATCCGGAACAACGGAGTTAGCATGCATGCGCCTACCGGGAGAGACAACTGCTAACGGTCTCGAGATGAAACAATGCGATGCACCATTGTCAAAAAGAACTTTAGCTGGAATATCGTTAACAGGAAGGTTACCCATGATGACATCTGACGAGTCCTCTGCCTAAGCTGAATTCATCAAATTGTGTTGGAAATATGCCCTAGAGGCAATAATAAAATGGTTATTATTGTATTTCCTTGTTCATGATAATTGTCTATTGTTCATGCTATAATTGTATTAACTGGAAACCGTAATACATGTGTGAATACATAGACCACAACATGTCCCTAGTAAGCCTCTAGTTGACTAGCTCGTTGATCAATAGATGGTTATGGTTTCCTGACCATGGACATTGGATGTCATTGATAACGGGATCACATCATTAGGAGAATGATGTGATGGACAAGACCCAATCCTAAGCATAGCACAAGATCGTGTAGTTCGTTTGCTAGAGCTTTTCTAATGTCAAGTATCATTTCCTTAGACCATGAGATTGTGCAACTCCTGGATACCGTAGGAGTGCTTTGGGTGTATCAAACGTCACAACGTAACTGGGTGACTATAAAGGTGCACTACAGGTATCTCCGAAAGTGTCTGTTGGGTTGGCACAAATCGAGACTGGGATTTGTCACTCCGTATGACGGAGAGGTATCTCTGGGCCCACTCGGTAATGCATCATCATAATGAGCTCAATGTGACTAAGCAGTTAGTCACGGGATCATGCGTTACGGAATGAGTAAAGTGACTTGCCGGTAACGAGATTGAACGAGGTATTGGGATACCGACGATCGAATCTCGGGCAAGTAACATACCGATTGACAAAGGGAATTGAATACGGGATTGATCGAATCCCCGACATCATGGTTCATCCAATGAGATCATCGTGGAACATGTGGGAGCCAATATGGGTATCCAGGTCACGCTATTGGTTATTGGCCGGAGAGGTGTCTCGGTCATGTCTGCATGGTTCCCGAACCCGTAGGGTCTACACACTTAAGGTTCGGTGACGCTAGAGTTGTTATGGGAAATAGTATGTGGTTACCGAATGTTGTTCGGAGTCCTGGATGAGATCCTGGACGTCACGAGGAGTTTCGGAATGGTCCGTAGGTAAAGATTTATATATGGGAAGTCCTATTTTGGCCACCGGAAAATGTTCGGGATTTTTTGGTATTGTACCGGGAAGGTTCTAGAAGGTTCTGGAGTGGGGCCCACCTGCATGGGGGGACCCACATGAACGTGGGTAGTGGGGGCAAGGCCCCACACCCCTGGTCAAGGCGCAACAAGATCCCCCCATAGAAGGAATAAGATCATATCCCGAAGGGATAAGATCAAGATCCCTAAAAAGGGGGGATAACAATCGGTGGGGAAGGGAAATGATGGGATTTCTTTCCCCCACCTTTGCCAACGCCCCAATGGACTTGGAGGGCAAGAAACCAGTCCCCTCCACCCCTATATATAGTGGGGAGGCGCATGGGAGCCGCACCCCTTCCCTGGCGCAGCCCCTCCCTCCTCCAACTCTTCCTTCTCCTCCTTAGTGTTGGGTTTCGTAGTAATTTCAAAAAATTTCCTACGCACACGCAAGATCATGGTGATGCATAGAAACGAGAGGGGAGAGTGTTGTCTACGTACCCTCGTAGACCGCAACGGAAGCGTTGACGCAACGTAGAGGAAGTAGTCGTACGTCTTCCGATCCGACCGATCCAAGCACCGTTACTCCGGCACCTCCGAGTTCTTAGCACACGTACAGCTCGATGACGCTCCCGGGCTCCGATCCAGCAAAGCTTCGGGGATGAGTTCCGTCAGCACGACGGCGTGGTGACGATGATGATGTTCTACCGACGCAGGGCTTCGCCTAAGCACTGCAACGATATGACCGAGGTGGAATATGGTGGAGGGGGGGCACCGCACACGGCTAAGGAACGATCACGAAGATCAACTTGTGTGTTCTAGGGGTGCCCCCTTGCCCCCGTATATAAAGGAGCCAAGGGGAGGGGCAGCCGGCCAAGGTGTGGCGCGCCAAGGGGGAGTCCTACTCCCACCGGGAGTAGGACTCCCTTCTTTCCTAGTTGGACAAGGAGAGAGGGGGAAAGAGGAGGAAGAGAGGAAGGAAAGGGGGGGCGCCGCCCCCCTTCCCTTGTCCTATTCGGACTAGGAAGGGGAGGGGCGCGCGACCACCTCCTGCCTCCTTCTCTCTTCTCCCTCAAGGCCCATGTAGGCCCAATAAACCCCCGGGGGGTTCCGGTAACCCCCCGGTACTCCGGAAAAATGCCGATTTCACCCGGAACGATTCTGATGTCCAAATATAGGCTTCCAATATATCGATCTTTATGTCTCGACCATTTCGAGACTCCTCGTCATGTCCGTGATCACATCCGGGACTCCGAACAAACTTCGGTACATCATAATGCATAAACTCATAATAACTGTCATCGTAACTTTAAGCGTGCGGACCCTACGGTTCGAGAACAATGCAGACATGACCGAGACACGTCTCCGGTCAATAACCAATAGCGGGACCTGGATGCCCATATTGGCTCCTACATATTCTACGAAGATCTTTATCGGTCAGACCGCATAACAACATACGTTGTTCCCTTTGTCATCGGTATGTTACTTGCCCGAGATTCGATCGTCGGTATCCAATACCTAGTTCAATCTCGTTACCGGCAAGTCTCTTTACTCGTTCCGTAATACATCATCTCACAACTAACATATTAGTTGTAATGCTTGCAAGGCTTATGTGATGTGCATTACCGAGAGGGCCCAGAGATACCTCTCCGACAATCGGAGTGACAAATCCTAATCTCGAAATACGCCAACCCAACATGTACCTTTGGAGACACCTGTAGAGCTCCTTTATAATCACCCAGTTACGTTGTGATGTTTGGTAGCACACAAAGTGTTCCTCCGGCAAACGGGAGTTGCATAATCTCATAGTCATAGGAACATGTATAAGTCATGAAGAAAGCAATAGCAACATACTAAACGATCGGGTGCTAAGCTAATGGAATGGGTCATGTCAATCAGATCATTCAACTAATGATGTGATCCCGTTAATCAAATAACAACTCTTTATCTATGGTTTAGGAAACATAACCATCTTTGATTAACGAGCTAGTCAAGTAGAGGCATACTAGTGACACTCTGTTTGTCTATGTATTCACACATGTATTATGTTTCCGGTTAATACAATTCTAGCATGAATAATAAACATTTATCATTATATAAGGAAATAAATAATAACTTTATTATTGCCTCTAGGGCATATTTCCTTCAGTCTCCCACTTGCACTAGAGTCAATAATCTAGATTACATAGTAATGATTCTAACACCCATGGAGCCTTGGTGTTGATCATGTTTTGCTCGTGGAAGAGGCTTAGTCAACGGGTCTGCAACATTCAGATCCGTATGTATCTTGCAAATCTCTATGTCTCCCACTTGGACTAGATCCCGGATGGAATTGAAGCATCTCTTGATGTGCTTGGTTCTCTTGTGAAATCTGGATTCCTTTGCCAAGGCAATTGCACCAGTATTGTCACAAAAGATTTTCATTGGACCCGATGCACTAGGTATAACACCTAGATCGGAAATGAACTACTTCATCCAGACTCCTTCGTTCGCTGCTTCCGAAGCAGCTATGTACTCCGCATCACATGTAGATCCCGCTACGACGCTTTGTTTAGAACTGCACCAACTGACAGCTCCACCGTTTAATGTAAACACGTATCCGTTTGCGATTTAGAATCGTCCGGATCAGTGTCAAAGCTTGCATCAACGTAACCGTTTACAATGAGCTCTTTGTCACCTCCATATACGAGAAACATATCCTTAGTCCTTTTCAGGTATTTCAGGATCTTCTTGACCGCCGTCTAGTGATCCACTCCTGGATTACTTTGGTACCTCCCTGCTGAACTTATAGCAAGGCACACATCAGGTCTGGTACACAACATTGCATACATGATAGAGCCTATGGCTGAAGCATAGGGAACATCTTTCATTTTCTCTCTATCTTCTGCAGTGGTCGGGCATTGGGTCTGACTCAACTTCACACCTTGTAACATAGGCAAGAACCCTTTCTTTGCTTGATCCATTTTGAACTTTTTCAAAATCTTGTCAAGGTATGTGCTTTGTGAAAGTCCAATTAAGCGTTTTGATCTATCTCTATAGATCTTTATGCCTAATATGTAAGCAGTTTCACCGAGGTCTTTCATTGAAAAACTCTTATTCAAGTATCCCTTTATGCTATCTAGAAATTCTATATCATTTCCAATCAGTAATATGTCATCCACATATAATATCAGAAATGCTACAGAGCTCCCACTCACTTTCTTGTAAATACAGGCTTCTCCGAAAGACTGTATAAACCCAAATGCTTTGATCACACTATCAAAGCGTTTATTCCAACTCCGAGAGGCTTGCACCAGTCCATAAATGGATCGCTGGAGCTTGCACACTTTGTTAGCTCCCTTTGGATCGACAAAACCTTCTGGTTGCATCATATACAACTCTTCTTCCAGAAATCCATTCAGGAATGCAGTTTTGACATCCATCTGCCAAATTTCATAATCATAAAATGCGGCAATTGCTAACATGATTCGGACAGACTTAAGCATCGCTACGGGTGAGAAGGTCTCATCGTATTCAATCCCTTGAACTTGTCGAAAACCTTTTGCAACAAGTCGAGCTTTGTAGACAGTAATATTACCATCAGCGTCAGTCTTCTTCTTGAAGATCCATTTATTCTCAATTGCTTGCCGATCATCGGGCAAGTCAACCAAAGTCCATACTTTGTTCTCATACATGGATCCCATCTCAGATTTCATGGCTTCAAGCCATTTTGCGGAATCTGGGCTCATCATCGCTTCTTCATAGTTCGTAGGTTCATCATGATCTAGTAGCATGACTTCCAGAACAGGATTACCGTACCACTCTGGTGCGGATCTCACTCTGGTTGATCTACGAGGTTCAGTAGTATCTTGTTCTGAAGCTTCATGATCATCATCATTAGCTTCCTCACTAACTGGTGTAGGTGTCACTGAAACAGTTTTCAGTGATGCACTACTTTCCAATAAGGGAGCAGGTACAGTTACCTCGTCAAGTTCTACTTTCCTCCCACTCACTTCTTTCGAGAGAAACTCCTTCTCCAGAAAGTTTCCGAATTTAGCAACAAAAGTCTTGCCTTCGGATCTGTGATAGAAGGTGTATCCAATAGTATCCTATGAAGACACATTTCTCCGATTTGGGTTCGAGCTTATCAGGTTGAAGCTTTTTCACATAAGCATCGCAGCCCCAAACTTTCAGAAATGACAACTTTGGTTTCTTGCCAAACCACTGTTCATAAGGCGTCGTCTCAACGGATTTTGATGGTGCCCTATTTAACGTGAATGCGGCCGTCTCGAGAGCGTATCCCCAAAATGATAGCGGTAAATCAGTAAGAGACATCATAGATCGCACCATATCTAGTAAAGTACGTGTGACGCCCCCGATTTAATCGTACACTAATCATACACGCAAACATGTACGATCAAGATCAGGGACTCACGGGAAGATATCACAACACGACTCTACAAATAAAATAAGTCATACAAGCATCATATTACAAGCCAAGGGCCTCGAGGGCTCGAATACATGAGCTCGATCATAGACGAGTCAGCGGAAGCAACAATATCTGAGTACAGACATAAGTTAAACAAGTTTGCCTTAAGAAGGCTAGCACAAACTGGGATACAGATCGAAAGAGGCGCAGGCCTCCTGCCTGGGATCCTCCTAACTACTCCTGGTCATCGTCAGCGGGCATCACGTAGTAGTAGGCACCTCCGGTGTAGGGGTCGTCGTCGACGGTGGCGTCTGGCTCCTGGGCTCCAACATCTGGTTGCGACAACCAGGTAGAAGGGATAGAGGGAAAAGAAGGAGAAAGCAACCGTGAGTACTCATCCAAAGTACTCGCAAGCAAGAAGCTACACTACATATGCATGGGTATCAAATGGAGTAAGGGTATCATATGTGGACTGGACTGCAGAATGCCGGAATAAGAGGGGGATAGCTAGTCCTATCGAAGACTACGCTTCTGGCAGCCTCCGTCTTGCAGCATGTAGAAGGGAGTAGACTAAAGTCCTCCAAGTATCATCGCATAGCAATAATCCTACCCGGCGATCCCCTCCTCGTATCCCTGAGAGAGAGCGACCACCGGTTGTATCTGGCACTTGGAAGGGTGTGTTTTATTAAGTATCCGGTTCTAGTTGTCATAAGGTCAAGGTACAACTCCAAATCGTCCTGTTACCGAAGATCACGGCTATTCGAATAGATTAACTTCCCTGCAGGGGTGCACCACATACCCCAACACGCTCGATCCCATTTGGCCGGACACACTTTCCTGGGTCATGCCCGGCCTCGGAAGGTCAACACGTCGCAGCCCCACCTAGACCAACAGAGAGGTCACCACGCCGGTCTAAACCTAAGCGCCCAGGGGTCTGGGCCCATCGCCCTTAGCACACCTGCACGTTGCGTGGGTGGCCGGAAGCAGACCTAGCCTAGTGGCGTTCCAGTCCAATCCAGCGCGCGCCGCTCCGTCGCTGACGTCAAGAAGGCTTCGGCTGATACCACGACGCCGGGATACCCATAACTACTCCCGCGTAGATGGTTAGTGCGTATAGACCAAATAGCCAAACTCAGATCAAATACCCAGATCTCGTTAAGCGTGTTAAGTATCCGCGAACGCCGACCAGGGCCAGGCCCACCTCTCTCCTAGGTGGTCGGAACCTGCCCTGTCGCTCCGCCTCAAAGATCCACACAGAGGGCCGTTGGGACAAAGGTCCTTTCAGCCCCCAATCCGTGAATCACTCGCGGGTGCTCCACAAGCCGACCCGTCTTTAGTCACCACATGTATCATGTATAAAGCATATAGTATATACCCGTGATCAACTCCCGAGTGATCACGGCCCGATAGTATAGCATGGCAGACGGACAAGGATGTAGGGCCACTGATGAAAATACTAGCATTAGGATTGCAGGTAAAGGTAACAACAGTAGTAGCAAGGACAGGCTATGCATCAGTATGGGATTAACGGGAAGCAGTAACATGCTACACTACTCTAATGCAAGCAGTATAGAGAAGAGTAGGCGATATCTGGTGATCAAAGGGGGGGCTTGCCTGGTTGCTCTGGCAGGAGAGAGGGGTCGTCAACACCGTAGTCGTACGGGGTAGCAGCGGCGTCGGTCTCGGTGTCTAGAGAGAGAAGAGGGGGAAGAAACAATAAATATAATGCAAGCATATGCATAGTGATGCATGACATGACAAGTTACGGCGTTAGAGGTGCCCTAACGCGGTAGTAGGTGATACCGGTGAAGGGGGATAACTTCCGGGAAAGTATGCCCGGTGTTTCGCGTTTTCGGACCGGTGAACCGGAGGGGGAAAGTTGCGAGTTTGATAGGTTAGGGATGCGTGGCGGACGAACGGATTGCGTATCCGAATTCGTCTCGTCGTTCTGAGCAACTTTCATGTTGAGAATATTTTAATCCGAGTTACGGATTAAAAGATATGATTTTCTAAAGATTTTATTAATTTCTGGAATTTAATTAATTAATTATTTAATTCGAAAAATGAATTTATGACGTCAGCATGATGTCATGCTGACGTCAGCAGTCAACAGGGTTGACTTGGTCAACCTGACAGGTGGGTCCCGTTCGTCATACTCTGTTAGTTAATTAACAATAGTTAATTAGGTTAATTAGCCATTAGGTTAATTAATCAGGATTAATTAAATTAAGTATTTACTTAATTAATTAATATTTTAATTATCATTTATTTTTATTTTTAACGTTCTGGGGGGGGGCCTGCGGTCAGTGGCATGGCCGGTCCAGTCAGCAAGGCTGACCGGGTCAACAGGCCGGCCGGGCCCCTAGGGCCCACGGTTCAGTGACCCAGGGGTGGCCCCAGGTCGGCCACGTCGGCGGCCGGCGTTGGGGAGCTCCGGGGAGCGTTCCCGCGGCGGAGGGGCGCCGGACCTCGCCGGGATTCGCCGTCCGGCGGCAAAAATGGCCGCGGGCGGGTGCGTTCGAACGTGGAGGGGATGCCGCGTCCAACGGTGGCAGAGGCACGGCCGGACTTGGCCGGAAACGACGCCGGCGAGCGGCGGAGGCGGCGGTGGGATTCGGGACCGCGTCGGGATCGCGCTATGGGGCTAACGGGAAGGCCAGGGGGCTGCGCGACGCGCTGAGCATAAGGGGCTCGGCCCCGTGACCATTTGGTCACTGGAAGGGCGCCGGCGACGAGATCCGCGACGGGGGCGCTCGGGTACGGAGGGGAACGAGGGGGAAGAGGAGGGGGGCCTCGACCGAGCGGAGGAGGCGCGAGGGGAGGGGGGTACGTGGGGCGCGGCGAGCCGGCGCGAGCCGGAGCGCGACGAGCGCGGCACCGGAGCGAGCTCCGGCCATGGCGACCGAGCGCGGGGGTCGACCCCTACGGCTACAGAGCGAAGCAGGGGAGGGAAGAGCTCACGGGGGGGGACGCGTGGGGTCTCGGAAGCGGGCTCGGGGCGGTCGGGAGCGTCCGGCGGGGAGGAGGTCGAGGCGGCGGCCGTCCGGCGATGCGGATCCGGCGAGGTGGGAGTCGGGGACGGTCCCGAGGCGACGAGGGGGGGGTTCGGGCGTCCTGCGCGGCCGGTCGGGGAGGAGGGGAGGAGGACGAGCGCCGGTGGGGTGGGGCGCCGGCGTCGGGCGACGGGATCGGGCGATCCCGATCCAGATCGGCGGGGAGGGGAGAAAGGGGATCGGGGGGGAATGGGGGTCGGCTAGGGTTTCCGCCGACCGGGGGGGTTATGGGAGTGAGGGGGTGGGCCGGGCCAGGGGCTGGCCGGCTGGGCCAGGTGGGCTTGGCCTAGTTTGGCCAGGGGGGGTTTCTCTTCCTTTTTTTTTGTATTGTTTTCTGTTTTCCTTTTATTTATTTTCTTTTCTGTTTTTATTTATTTATAAACACTTAGGCATTTTATAAAATTGTGAACCTTACACCATAATTATCTTTGTAATATTTGGCAACCACCGAACATTTTTGTTTTAATTTTTTTTTTTGAAAACTTTTATTGTTTTCTTTTATTTAAATTTTGAATTTGTTTCGGTTCTGATCTATCGAGAGTTTATCACAGTAACCGTGGTGACGTGGCATCATTAGCGGGGAATCACTGTAGCTTAATTATCCGGCCGTCACAGTACGATTACGACGTTCGGACACACCATTACGCTGTGGTGTTCCGGGTGGCGTGAGTTGTGAAACTATTCCACAATTTTTCAAATGTACACCAAACTCGTAACTCAAATATTCTCCTCCACGATCAGATCGTAGAAACTTTATTTTCTTGTTACGATGATTTTCAACTTCACTCTGAAATTCTTTGAACTTTTCAAATGTTTCAGACTTATGTTTCATTAAGTAAATATACCCATATCTGCTTAAGTCATCTGTGAAGGTGAGAAAATAACGATATCCGCCACGAGCCTCAATATTCATCGGACCACATACATCGGTATGTATGATTTCCAACAAATCTGTTGGTCTCTCCATAGTATTGGAGAACGGTGTTTTAGTCATCTTGCCCATGAGGCACGGTTCGCAAGTACCAAGTGATTCATAATCAAGTGGTTCCAAAAGTCCATCAGTATGGAGTTTCTTCATGCGCTTTACACCGATATGACCTAAACGGCAGTGCCACAAATAAGTTGCACCATCATTATCAACTCTGCATCTTTTGGCTTAAACATTATGAATATGTGTATCACTACTATCGAGATTCAATAAGAATAGACCACTCTTCAAGGGTGCATGACCATAAAAGATATTACTCATATAAATAGAACAACCATTATTCTCTGATTTAAATGAATAACCGTCTCACATTAAACAAGATCCAGATATAATGTTCATGCTCAACGCTGCACCAAATAACAATTATTTAGGTCTAATACTAATCCCGAAGGTAGATGTAGAGGTAGCGTGCCGACCGCGATCACATCGACTTTGGAACCGTTTCCCACGTGCATCGTCACCTCGTCCTTAGCCAATCTTCGCTTAATCCGTAGTCCTTGTTTTGAGCTGCAAATATTAGCAACAGAACCAGTATCAAATACCCAGGTGCTACTGCGAGCATTAGTAAGGTACACATCAATAACATGTATATCACATATACCTTTGTTCACCTTGCCATCCTTCTTATCCGCCAAATACTTGGGGCAGTTCCGCTTCCAGTGACCAGTCTGCTTGCAGTAGAAGCACTTAGTTTCAGGCTTAGGTCCAGACTTGGGTTTCTTCTCTTGAGCAGCAACTTGCTTGCTGTTCTTCTTGAAGTTCCCCTTCTTCTTCCCTTTGCCCTTTTTCTTGAAACTAGTGGTCTTGTTGACCATCAACACTTGATGCTCCTTCTTGATTTCTACCTCCGCCGCTTTCAGCATTGCGAAGAGCTCGGGAATAGTCTTATTCATCCCTTGCATATTATAGTTCATCACGAAGCTCTTGTAGCTTGGTGGCAGTGATTGGAGAATTCTGTCAATGACGCAATCATCTGGAAGATTAACTCCCAATTGAATCAAGTGATTATTATACCCAAACATTTTGAGTATATGCTCACTGACAGAACTGTTCTCCTCCATCTTGCAGCTATAGAACTTATTGGAGACTTCATATCTCTCAATCCGAGCATTTGCTTGAAATATTAACTTCAACTCCTGGAACATCTCATATGCTCCATGACGTTCAAAACGTCGTTGAAGTCCCGATTCTAAGCCGTAAAGCATGGCACACTGAACTATCGAGTAGTCATCAGCTTTGCTCTGCCAGACGTTCATAACATCTGGTGTTGCTCCAGTAGCAGGCCTGGCACCCAGCGGTGCTTCCAGGACGTAATTCTTCTGTGCAGCAATGAGGATAATCCTCAAGTTACGGACCCAGTCCGTGTAATTGCTACCATCATCTTTCAACTTTGCTTTCTCAAGGAACGCATTAAAATTCAACGGAACAACAGCACGAGCCATCTATCTACAATCAAACATAAACAAGCAAGATACTATCAGGTTGTAGGATCTAGAAGTAGATGTGTCTAGGGGGGGGTGATTAGACACTTAGTGCTAAAGTTGCAGTTTTTAGGCTTTTTCGGTTTAAGTGGAGTTTTAGGCACAATTTCAACATACACAATACATATCAAGCAAGCATGCAAATAGTATATGAGCAGCGGAATGTAAAGCATGCAACTTGCAAGAATGTAAGGGGAAGGGTTTGGAGAATTCAAACGCAATTGGAGACACGGATGTTTTTCCCGTGGTTCGTATAGGTGGTGCTATCCTACATCCACGTTGATGGAGACTTCAACCCACGAAGGGTAACGGTTGCGCGAGTCCACGGAGGGCTCCACCCACGAAGGGTAATGGTTGCGCGAGTCCACGGAGGGCTCCACCCACGAAGGGTCCACGAAGAAGCAACCACCCACAAAGGGTCCACGAAGAAGCAACCTTGTCTATCCCACCATGGCCATCGCCCATGAAGGACTTGGCTCACTAGCGGTAGATCTTCACGAAGTAGGCGATCTCCTTGCCCTTACAAACTCCTTGGTTCAACTCCACAATCTTGTCGGAGGCTCCCAAGTAACACCTAGCCAATCTAGGAGACACCACTCTCCAAGAAGTAACAAATGGTGTGTAGGTAATGAACTCCTTGCTCTTGTGCTTCAAATGATAGTCTCCCCAACACTCAACTCTCTCTCATAGGATTTGGATTTTTTGGAAAGAAGATTTGAGTGGAAAGCAACTTGGGGAAGGCTAGAGATCAAGATTCATATGGTAGGAATGGAATATCTTGGTCTCAACACATGAGTAGGTGGTTCTCTCTCCGAACATATGAGTTGGAATTGTGTATGTGTTCTGATGGCTCTCTCCATGAATGAAGAGGAGGTGGAGGGGTATATATAGCCTCCACACAAAATCCAACCGTTACACACAGTTTTCCAATCTCGGTGGGACCGAATCAACAAACTCGGTCGGACCGAAAAGGTAAACCTAGTGACCGTTAGAGATTTTCGGTGGGACTGACATGCAACTCGGTAGGACCGATATGGTTAGGGTTTGGGCATAACGTAATCTCGGTGAGACCGATTACACAAACTCGGTGAGACCGATTTTGGTAATTAGCTAACTAGAGAGTTGGTCAGGCAAACTCGGTGGGACCGATTTGCTCTTTCGGTGAGACCGAAAAGTTACAAAAAGGAAACACTGAATTTACATTGCAATCTCGGTGGGACCGATTCGCTCTTTCGGTGAGACCGAAAAGTTACGAAAGGGAAACAGAGAGTTTGCAATCCCATCTCGGTGAGACCGAGATCCCTATCGGTAGAACCGAATTGCTAGGGTTTGGCAGTGGCTTATGACAAGTGAAACTCGGTGGCGCCGGATAGAAAGAATCGGTATGACCGAGTTTGGCTTAGGGTTTAGGTCATTTGTGGATATGGGAAAGTAGCTGAGGATTTTGGAGCATATCATTAAGCACATGAAGCAAGAGGCTCATTAAGCAACACCTCATCCCTCCTTGATAGTATTGGCTTTTCCTATGGACTCAATGTGATCTTGGATCACTAAAATGTAAAATGAAGAGTCTTGAGCTTGAAGCTTTAGCCAATCCTTTGTCCTTAGCATCTTGAAGGAGTTCCCACAACCTTTAGTCCATGCCACTCCATTGTTGAACTTATCTGAAACATGCTAGATAGAAATGTTAGTCCAACAAGAGATATGTTGTCATCAATTATCAAAACCACCTAGGGAGCACTTGTGCTTTCACAGGTACTAAGTTTCATGATAAATTTAGGTTCAATTAATTTACTAAAAGAACTCCCACTTAGATAGACATCCCTCTTATCCTCTAAGTGATTACGTGATCCAAATCAACTGAACCATGTCCGATCATCACGTGAGATGGAGTAGTTCCATTGGTGAACATCATTATGTTGATCATATCTACTATATGATTCATGCTCGACCTTTCGGTCTCCGTGTTCCGAGGCCATATCTGTATATGCTTGGCTCGTCAAGTATAACCTGAGTATTCCGCGTGTGCAACTGTTTTGCACCCGTTGTATTTGAACGTAGAGCCTATCACACCCGATCATCACGTTGTGTCTCAGCACGAAGAACTTTCGCAACGGTGCATACTCAGGGAGAACACTTCTTGATAATTTTAGTGAGAGATCATCTTATAATGCTACCGTCAATCAAAGCAAGATAAGATGCATAAAAGATAAACATCACATGCAATCAATATAAGTGATGTGATATGGCCATCATCATCTTGTGCTTGTGATCTCCATCTCCGAAGCACCGTCATGACCACCTTCGTCACCGGCGCGACACCTTGATCTCCATCGTAGCATCGTTGTCGTCTCGCCAATCTTATGCTTCCACGACTATCGCTACCGCTTAGTGATAAAGTAAAGCATTACATCGCGATTGCATTGCATACAATAAAGCGACAACCATATGGCTCCTGCCAGTTGCCGATAACTCGGTTACAAAACATGATCATCTCATACAATCAAAATCAACATCATGTCTTGACCATATCACATCACAACATGCCCTGCAAAAAAAAGTTAGACGTCCTCTACTTTGTTGTTGCAAGTTTTACGTGGCTGCTACGGGCTTAAGCAAGAACCAATCTCACCTACGCATCAAAACCACAACGATAGTTTGTCAAGTTGGTGCTGTTTTAACCTTCGCAAGGACCGGGGCGTAACCACACTCGGTTCAACTAAAGTTGGAGAAACTGTCGCCCGCAAGCCACCTCTGTGCAAAGCACGTCGGGAGAACCGGTCTCGCGTAAGCGTACGCGTAATGTTGGTCCGGGTCGCTTCGTCCAACAATACCGCCGAACCAAAGTATGACATGCTGGTAAGCAGTATGACTTATATCGCCCACAACTCACTTGTGTTCTACTCGTGCATATAACATCAACATATAAAACCTAGGCTCGGACGCCACTGTTGGGTTTCGTAGTAATTTCAAAAAAATTCCTACGCACACACAAGATCATGGTGATGCATAGCAACGAGAGGGGAGAGTGTTGTCTACGTACCCTCGTAGACCGCAACGGAAGCGTTGACGCAACGTAGAGGAAGTAGTCGTATGTCTTCCGATCCGACCGATCCAAGCACCGTTACTCCGGCACCTCCGAGTTCTTAGCACACGTACAGCTCGATGACGCTCCCCGGGCTCCGATCCAGCAAAGCTTCGGGTATGAGTTCCGTCAGCACAACGGCGTGGTGACGATGATGATGTTCTACCGACGCAGGGCTTCGCCTAAGCACTGCAACGATATGACCGAGGTGGAATATGGTGGAGGGGGGCACCGCACACGGCTAAGGAACGATCACGAAGATCAACTTGTGTGTTCTAGGGGTGCCCCCCTGCCCCCGTATATAAAGGAGCCAAGGGGAGGGGGCGGCCGGCCAAGGTGTGGCGCGCCAAGGGGGAGTCCTACTCCCACCGGGAGTAGGACTCCCTTCTTTCCTAGTTGGACAAGGAGAGAGGGGGAAAGAGGAGGAAGAGAGGAAGGAAAGGGGGGGCGCCGCCCCCCTTCCCTTGTCCTATTCGGACTAGGAAGGGGAGGGGCGCGCGGCCACCACCTGCCTCCTTCTCTCTTCTCCCTCAAGGCCCATGTAGGCCCAATAAACCCCCGGGGGGTTCCGGTAACCCCCAGGTACTCCGAAAAAATGCCGATTTCACCCGGAATGATTCCGATGTCCAAATATAGGCTTCCAATATATCGATCTTTATGTCTCGACCATTTCGAGACTCCTCGTCATGTCCGTGATCACATCCGGGACTCCGAACAAACTTCGGTACATCAAAATGCATAAAACTCATAATAACTGTCATCGTAACTTTAAGCGTGCGGACCCTATAGTTCGAGAACAATGCAGACATGACCGAGACACGTCTCCGGTCAATAACCAATAGCGGGACCTGGATGCCCATATTGGCTCCTACATATTCTACGAAGATCTTTATCGGTCAGACCGCATAACAACATACGTTGTTCCCTTTGTCATCGGTATGTTACTTGCCCGAGATTCGATCGTCGGTATCCAATACCTAGTTCAATCTCGTTACCGGCAAGTCTCTTTACTCGTTCCGTAATACATCATCTCACAACTAACATATTAGTTGTAATGCTTGCAAGGCTTATGTGATGTGCATTACCGAGAGGGCCCAGAGATACCTCTCCGACAATCGGAGTGACAAATCCTAATCTCGAAATACGCCAACCCAACATGTACCTTTGGAGACACCTGTAGAGCTCCTTTATAATCACCCAGTTACGTTGTGACGTTTGGTAGCACACAAAGTGTTCCTCCGGCAAACGGGAGTTGCATAATCTCATAGTCATAGGAACATGTATAAGTCATGAAGAAAGCAATAGCCAACATACTAAACGATCGGGTGCTAAGCTAATGGAATGGGTCATGTCAATCAGATCATTCAACTAATGATGTGATCCCGTTAATCAAATAACAACTCTTTGTCTATGGTTTAGGAAACATAACCATCTTTGATTAACGAGCTAGTCAAGTAGAGGCATACTAGTGACACTCTGTTTGTCTATGTATTCACACATGTATTATGTTTCCGGTTAATACAATTCTAGCATGAATAATAAACATTTATCATGATATAAGGAAATAAATAATAACTTTATTATTGCCTCTAGGGCATATTTCCTTCACTTAGAGCTTGGCGAAGCCCTGCAGGAATACCATAAGCTCCACCACCACGCCGTCGTGCTGCCGGAGTTTTCCCTCAACTTCTCCTCTCCCCTTGCTGGATCAAGAAGGAGGAGACGTTCCCGGGCTGTACATGTGTTGAACGCGGAGGCGCCGTCCGTTCGGCGCTAGATCGGATCTTCCGCGATTTGAATCGCCGCGAGTACGACTCCATCAACCGCGTTCTTGTAACGCTTCCGCTTAGCGATCTTCAAGGGTATGAAGATGCACTCCCTCTCTCTCGTTGCTAGCATCTCCTAGATTGATCTTGGTGACACGTAGGAAAATTTTGAATTATTGCTACGTTCCCCAACAGTGGCATCATGAGCTAGGTCTATGCGTAGATTCTATGCACGAGTAGAACACAAAGTAGTTGTGGGCGATGATTTGTTAAATTTTCTTGTCGTTACTAGTCTTATCTTGATTCGGCGGCATTGTGGGATGAAGCGGCCCGGACCGACCTTACACATACACTTACGTGAGACAGGTTCCACCGACTGACATGCACTTGATGCATAAGGTGGCTAGCGGGTGTCTGTCTCTCTCACTTTAGTCGGATCGGATTCGATGAAGAGGGTCCTTATGAAGGGTAAATAGCAATTGGCATATCACCGTTGTGGCTTTGCGTAGGTAAGAAACGTTCTTGCTAGAAACCCATAGTAGCCACGTAAAACATGCAACGACAATTATAGGACGTCTAACTTGTTTTTGCAGGGTATGTTATGTGATGTGATATGGCCAAAAGGATGTGATGAATTATATATATGTGATGTATGAGATTGATCATGTTCTTGTAATAGGAATCACGACTTGCATGTCGATGAGTATGACAACCGGAAGGAGCCATAGGAGTTGTCTTAATTTATTGCATGACCTGCGTGTCAATGAAAAATGCCATGTAATTACTTTACTTTATTGCTAACCGTTAGCCATAGTAGTAGAAGTAATAGTTGGCGAGACAACTTCATGAAGACACGTGGAGATCATGATGATGAAGATCATGGTTTCATGCCGGTGACGAAGGTGATCATGTCGCGCCTCGAAGATGGAGATCAAAAGGCGCAAGATGATATTGGACATATCATGTCACTTTATGATTTGCATGTGATGTTTGTCATGTTTACATCTTATTTGCTTAGAATGACGGTAGCATAAATAAGATGATCCCTCGCAATAATTTCAAGAAAGTGTTCCCCCTAACTGTGCACCGTTGCGAAGGTTCGTTGTTTCGAAGCACCACGTGATGATCGGGTGTGATAGATTCTAACGTTCGCATACAACGGGTGTAAGCCAGATTTACACATGCGAAACACTTAGGTTGACTTGACGAGCCTAGCATGTACAGACATGGCCTCGGAACATGAGAGACCGAAAGGTCGAACATGAGTCGTATGGTAGATGCGATCAACATGAAGATGTTCACCGATGATGACTAGTCCGTCTCACGTGATGATCGGACACGGCCTAGTTGACTCGGATCATGTATCACTTAGATGACTAGAGGGATGTCTATCTAAGTGGGAGTTCATTAAATAATTTGATTAGATGAACTTAATTATCATGAACATAGTCAAAAGGTCTTTGCAAATTATGTTGTTGCTTACGCTTTAGTTCTACTATTTTAGATATGTTCCTAGAGAAAATTTAGTTGAAAGTTGATAGTAGCAATTATGCGGACTGGGTCCGTAAATTGAGCATTGTCCTCATTGATGCGCAGAAGGATTATGTCTTTAATGCACCGCTCAGTGAGCTGAACCTCGAGCGTCGGTTGTGGATGTTGCGAACATCTGACATCCACATTTTGATGACTACATGATAGTTCAGTGCGTAATGCTAAATGGTTTAGAATTGAGGCACCAAAGACGTTTTTGAAACATTGCAGAACATATGAGATGTTCCAAGGACTGAAATTGGGATTTCAGGCTAATGCCCATGTCAAGAGGTATGACACCTATGACAAGTTTCTTAAGCCTGCAAACTAAGGAGAAAAGCTCAATCGTTGAGCATGTGCTCAGATTGTATGAGTACTACAATCGCTTGAATCGAGTGGGAGTTAATCTTCCAGATGAGATAGTGATGGTTCTCCAAAGTCACTGCCACCAAGCTCCTAGAGCTTCATGATGAACTATAACATATCAGGGATAGATATGATGATCCTTGAGCCATTCGCGACACCGCGAAAGTAGAAATCAAATAGGAGCATCAATTGTTGATGGTTAGTAAAACCACTAGTTTCAAGAAGGGCAAGGGCAAGAAAGGGACACTTCATGAAACGGCAAATCAGTTGCTGCTCTAGTGAAGAAACCCAAGGTTGAACCCAAACCCGAGACTAAGTGCTTCTGTAATAAGGGGAACGGTCACTAAAGCAGATCTACCCTAGATACTTGGTAGATGAGAAGGCTGGCAAGGTCAACAAAAGTATAGTTGACATATGTGTTATTGATGTGTACCTTACTAGTACTCCTAGTAGCACATGGGTATTAGATACCGGTTCAGTTGCTAACATTGGTAACTCGAAACAAAAGCTATGGAATAAACGGAGTCTAGCTAAGGGTGAGGTGATGATGTGTGTTGGAAATGTTTCCAAGAATGATATGGTCACCATCGCACGCTCCCTATACCTTCGGGATAAGTATTGAACCCAGATAAATGTTGTTTGCTTTGGTGTTTGCGTTGAGCATAGACATGATTGGATTATGTTTATCGCAATACGGTTATTCATTTAAGGAGAATAATAGTTACTCTGTTTATTTGAATAATACCTTCAATGGTCTTGCACCTAAAATGAATGGTTTATTGAATCTCGATCGTAGTGATACACATGTTCATGCCAAAAGATATAAGATAGTAATGATAGTACCACATATTTGTGGCACTGCAATTTGAGTCATATTGGTATAAAACGCATGAAGAAGCTCCATGTTGATGGATCTCTGGACTCACTCGTTTTTGAAAAGATTGAGACATGCGAACCATGTCTATTGGTATATATGCATGAAGAAACTCCATACTGATGGATCGTTTGGACTCACTTGATTTTGAATCACTTGAGACATGCAAATCGTACCACATGGGCAAGATGACTGAAAGGCCTCGTTTTCAGTAAGATGGAACAAGAAAGCAACTTGTTGGAAGTAATACATTTTGATGTGTGCAGTCCAATGAGTGCTGAGGCACGCAGTGGATATCGTTATGTTCTTACTTCACAGATGATTTGAGTAGATTCTAAGTATATTTACTTAATGAAACACAAGTCTGAATTATTGAAAGGTTCAAGTAATTTCAGAGTGAAGTTGAAGATCATCGTGACAAGAGGATAAAATGTCTATGATATGATCATAGAGATGAATATCTGAGTTACGAGTTTGGCACACAATTAAGACATTGTGGAAATTGTTTCACGACTAATACCGCATGGAACACCATAGTGTGATGGTGTGTCCGAACATCATAGCTGCACCCTATTGGATGTGATGCATACCATGATGTCTCTTATCGAATTACCACTATCGTCTATGGGTTAGGCATTAGAGACAACCACATTCACTTTATATAGGGCACCACGCAATTCTGTTGAGATGACACTGTATGAACTCTGGTTTAGAGAAACCTAAGCTATCGTTTCTTAAAAGTTTGGGGCTACGACGCTTATGTGAAAAAGTTTCAGGCTGATAAGCTCGAACCCAAAGCGGATAAATGCATCTTCATAGAATACCCAAAACAGTTGACTATACCTCCTATTTCAGATCCGGAAGCAAAAGTGATTGTTTCTAGAAACGGGTCCTTTCTCGAGGAAAAGTTTCTCTCGAAAGAATTGAGTGGGAGGATGGTGGAGACTTGATGAGGTTATTGAACTGTCACTTCAACTGGTGTGTAGCAGGGCATAGGGAGTTGTTCCTGTGGCACCTACACCAATTGAAGTGGAAGCTTATGATAGTGATCATGAAACTTCGGATCAAGTCACTACCAAACCCCGTAGGACGACAAGGATGCGTACTACTTCAGAGTGGTACGTAATCCTGTCTTGGAAGTCATGTTGCTAGACAACAATGAACCTACGAGCTATGGAGAAGCGATGGTGGGCCCGGATTCCGACGAATGGCTCGAGGCCATAAAATCCGAGAGAGGATCCATTAAAAAAATAAAGTATAGACTTTGGAAGAAGTACTTGATGGTCGTAAGGCTGTTGGGTGCAGATGGATTTTAAAAGGAAGACGGACAATGATGGCAAGTGTCACCATTAAGAAAGATCGACTTGTCATTAAGATGTTTTCTGACAAGTTCAAGGAGTTGACTACGATGAGACTTTCTCACTCGTAGCGATGCTAAGAGTCTGTTGGAATTATATTAGCAGTTACTGCATTATTTATGAAATCTTGCAAATAGGATGTCAAAACATTGTTTCCTCGACAATTTTCTTGAGGAAAGGTTGTATGTGATACAACCAGAAGGTTTTGTCAATCCTGAAAGATGCTAACAAGTATGCAAAGCTCCAGCAATCCTTCTAAGGACTGGAGTAAGCATCTCGGAGTTGGAATGTACGCTTTGATGAGATGATCAAAGATTTTGGGTTTATACAAAGTTTATGAGAAACTTGTATTTCCAAAGAAGTGAGTGGGAGCACTATATAATTTTTGATGAGTATATGTTGTTAACATATTGTTGATCAGAAATGATGTAGAATTTCTGGAAAGCATACAGGGTTATTTGAAAAGTGTTTCTCAATGGAAAACCTGGATTAAGCTACTTGAACATTGAGCATCAAGATCTATAAGGATAGATCAAAAACGCTTAATAGTACTTTCAAATGAATACATACCGTGACAAGATTTTGAAGGAGTTCAAAATAGATCAGCAAAGAAGGAGTTCTTGGCTGTGTTACAAGGTGTGAGTACTGAGTAAGACTCAAGCCCTGACCATGGCAGAAGAGAGAGAAAGGACGAAGGCCGTCCCCTATGCTTTAGACGTAGGCTCTACGGTATGCTATGCTGTGTACCGCACCTGAAGTGTGCCTTGCCATGAGTCAGTCAAGGGGTACAAGAGTGATCCAAGAATGGATCACATGACAGCGGTCGAACTTATCCTTAGTAACTAGTGGACTAAGGAATTTTCTCGATTATGGAGGTGGTAAAAGAGTTCGTCGTAAAGGGTTACGTCAATGCAAACTTTGACACTAATCCGGATGACTCTAAGTAGTAAACCGGATTCATATAGTAGAGCAGTTACTTGGAATAGCTCCAAGTAGCGTGTGGTAGCTGCATCTACAAGATGACATAGAGATTTGTAAAGCACACGTGGATCTGAAAGGTTCAGACCCGTTGACTAATAACCTCTCTCACAAGCGAGATATGAACAAACCCCATGGGTGTTGCATTCATTACAATCACATAGTGATGTGAACTAGATTATTGACTCTAGTGCAAGTGGGAGACTGTTGGAAATATGCCCTAGAGGCAATAATAAAATGGTTATTATTGTATTTCCTTGTTCATGATAATTGTCTATTGTTCATGCTATAATTGTATTAACCGGAAACCATAATACATGTGTGAATACATAGACCACAACATGTCCCTAGTAAGCCTCTAGTTGACTAGCTCGTTGATCAATAGATGGTTATGGTTTCCTGACCATGGACATTGGATGTCATTGATAACGGGATCACATCATTAGGAGAATGATGTGATGGACAAGACCCAATCCTAAGCATAGCACAAGATTGTGTAGTTCGTTTGCTAGAGCTTTTCTAATGTCAAGTATCATTTCCTTAGACCATGAGATTGTGCAACTCCTGGATACCGTAGGAGTGCTTTGGGTGTATCAAACGTCACAACGTAACTGGGTGACTATAAAGGTGCACTACAGGTATCTCTGAAAGTGTCTGTTGGGTTGGCACAAATTGAGACTGGGATTTGTCACTCCGTATGACGGAGAGGTATCTCTGGGCCCACTCGGTAATGCATCATCATAATGAGCTCAATGTGACTAAGCAGTTAGTCACGGGATCATGCGTTACGGAATGAGTAAAGTGACTTGCCGGTAACGAGATTGAACAAGGTATTAGGATACCGATGATCGAATCTCGGGCAAGTAACATACCGATTGACAAAGGGAATTGAATACGAGATTGATCGAATCCCCGACATCGTGGTTCATCTGATGAGATCATCGTGGAACATGTGGGAGCCAATATGGGTATCCAGATCCCGCTATTAGTTATTGGTCGGAGAGGTGTCTCGGTCATGTCTGCATGGTTCCCGAACCCGTAGGGTCTACACACTTAAGGTTCGGTGACACTAGAGTTGATATGGGAAATAGTATGTGGTTACCGAATGTTGTTCGGAGTCCCGGATGAGATCCTGGACGTCACGAGGAGTTCCGGAATGGTCCGAAGGTAAATATTTATATATGGGAAGTCCTATTTTGGCCACCGGAAAATGTTCAGGATTTTTCGGTATTGTACCGGGAAGGTTCTAGAAGGTTCTGGAGTGGAGCCCACCTGCATGGGGGGACCCACATGAACGTGGGTAGTGGGGGCAAGGCCCCACACCCCTGGTCAAGGCGCACCAAGATCCCCCCTTAGAAGGAATAAGATCATATCCCGAAGGGATAAGATCAAGATCCCTAAAAGGGGGGATAACAATCGGTGGGGAAGGGAAATGATGGGATTCCTTTCCCTCACCTTTGCCAACGCCCCAATGGACTCGGAGGCCAAGAAACTAGCCCCCTCCACCCTTATATATAGTGGGGAGGCGCATGGGAGCCGCACCCCTTCCCTGGCACAGTCCCTCCCTCCTCCAACTCTTCCTTCTCCTCCTTAGAGCTTGGCGAAGCCCTGCAGGAATACCACAAGCTCCACCACCACGCCGTCGTGCTGCCGGAGTTTTCCCTCAACTTCTCCTCTCCCCTTGCTAGATCAAGAAGGAGGAGACGTTCCCGGGCTGTACGTGTGTTGAACGCGGAGGCGCCGTCCGTTCGGCGCTAGATCGGATCTTCCGTGATTTGAATCGCCGCGAGTACGACTCCATCAACCGCGTTCTTGTAACGCTTCCGCTTAGCGATCTTCAAGGGTATGAAGATGCACTCCCTCTCTCTCGTTGCTAGCATATCCTAGATTGACCTTGGTGACACGTAGGAAAATTTTGAATTATTGCTAGCTGGATTTCTTCTCTGAGACCACCCCTGAACTGGTATATCATGCTCTTCTCGTCAGGGACGTCCTGCTTAGCAAAACGGGCAAGCTTCTGAAACAACTTGTTGTAGTCATAGACAGACATAGAGCCTTGCTTCAGGTTGCGGAATTCCTCACGCTTGCTTTCAACCACGCTCTGAGGAATATGATGAGCTTTGAAGTCTTGACGGAATTCATCCCAGGTAATCTCACGGCCTCCTCTGGAATCTTTGTACTGCTGAAACCATTCTGCAGCTTGGTCTTTGAGTTGGAAGGAAGCGAACTTGACAAAGTCCTCAGGCCTGACATTACTGCACTCGAAATGCTTGCACAAGTCCACAAGCCAATCGTCAGCATCAGTTGCCTCAACACAATTGCTGAAGGTCTTTGGCTGGTTAGCAAGGAACTGGTTGAGTGTAGCAAAGCGATTCTGGTTGTTGCCTTGGTTGCCTTGGTTCGCTTGGTTGTGCTCTTGAAGAATTTGCATGATCAACTGCGTGTTTGCATTGGTAGCGGCCATCATAGCTTGCCATACCTCCGGAGGGAGGAGGAGGTGGTGGCGGATCAGGATTCGGAGTCATGCGCGTTGGAGGAGCCATCCTGAAGAGGTTGACATCCATTAGCACATTGACAGATAAAATTGAAGATCAATCAAGTGGGTTGAAATTGCAACATATAGTCTTCACATCCGAACAAAATGAACGAATGCATTCCAATCGAAATGGTCACATATCCATAAATTGAGAAGCCACTTAGAATTTAGGTAGAGGAATAAATCAACAAGGTACGGAGCAAGAACGAATACTCGGTAAGAAATCCCAATGTCAAACCAAATATCCGTGGAAGAAAAGCTAGAGCTACAAGAATTCCCACCTATGAAACTCCTGAACCTTTCCGGTTATGCAATCAGGTGTTGGGGATACAGGGGAAGCATAATATCTCAACCAAATCTAGCAAATCCTACATCCAGCTGTATCCATCCTTCAACACATAACCGAGAAAATCTTCGGAAACCATCTACCTCAACCTTCGAAAAGCATCCGTTATACAAGTTATGGCAATACTCCCGAACTCCCGCCCCAGTACTGGGTGGCGTCGAGGTTATCTCACCAACAACTGCATAAAAGAGATTTTCGATGTCGGCGAACTAAACTCAGGTATTCTAGAACTGCAACGATAAAATTGTGACGACAACACCTCGGAGCTGAACTCCCCGGGACACTGCCACAACCCCTAAATGACAGGAGGCACCAAGAACAATGTTCTCGTTACAAAACCATGGGAATAAAAAGTCAAAACTCTACGTCAGGATGCCTTACCAGAGCGATGAGGAGACTGGGGAGTAAAAAGAATTCCTAAACTCTCCGATATATAATTCCTAATGACTCAAAACATTTTTCTAGACTCAACTCGGCTGCTAGTTCGATCAAGCAATGGGGCTCCTAAGGTCGGGGAAGGCTCTGATTACCAACTTGTAACGCCCTCGATGCGGCTATATCTCCTACGTGTCGAAGCACGACTTAGAGGCATAACCGCATTGAAAGCAATGTCGCAAGTAAGGTAATCTTCACAACAACCCATGTAAATATAATGATAAGGGGAAAGGAACATAGTTGGCTTACACTCGCCACGTCACACAAAGTACATAAATAGCATTACAATCATCCATACAATCATGGTCCGACTATGGTACCAAAATAAAAGATCAATCCAACATGCGACACGGTCCCGATCGCCCCAACTGGGCACCACTACTGATCATCAGGGAAAGACACATAGTAACGGCGTGAGTCTTCGTCGAACTCCCACCTGAGCTCAAGCGCATCATCTGGAACAGAGTCATCGGGCCCTGCATCTAGTTTGGAAGTAATCTGTGAGCCACGGGGACTCAGCAATCTCGCACCCTCGCGATCAAGACTATTTAAGCTTATAGGTAAAGGCAAGGTAATATGTGGAGCTGCAGCAAGCGACTAGCATATATGGTGGCTAACCTGTTCGCAAAAGAGAGCGAGAAGAGAAGGCAAAGCACGAACGAAGAACTAGAGAACAACCTACGGCAAACATTACTCCAACACCGTGTTCACTTCCCGAACTCCGCCGAGAAGAGACCATCACGGTTACACACGCAGTTGATTCATTTTAATTAAGTTAAGGTTCAAGTTATCTACAACCGGACATTAACAAATTCCCATCTGCCCATAACCGCGGGCACAGCTTTCGAAAGTTCAAATCCCTGCAGGGGAGTCCCAACTTAGCCCATGACAAGCTCTCACGGTCAACGAAGGATATTCCTTCTAGCGGGAAGACCTGATCAGACTCGGAATCCCGGTTACAAGACATTTCGACAAGGTAAAACTAAACCACCAACACCGCCTGAATGTGCCGACAAATCCCGATAGGAGCTGCACATATCTCTTTCTCAAGGCACACTCAGATTGTCCAAGGTATGGGTAGGCCAACCCAAAGTTGCCCCTGGTGGCCACCGGCAGCTGATAGGTTGGACCAACACTCAGAGGAGCACTGGCCCAGGGGGGTTTAAATAAGATAACCCTCGGGCTCCGGAAACCCAAGGGAAAAAGAGGCTAGGTGGCAAATGGTAAAACCAAAGTTGGGCATTGCTGGAGGAGTTTTAATCAAGGCGAACTGTCAAGGGGTTCCCATTATTACCCAACCGCGTAAGGAACGCAAAATCCGGGAACATAACACCGATATGACAGAAACTAGGGCGGCAAGAGTGGAACAAAACACTAGGCAAAAGGCCGAGTCTTCCACCCTTTACCAAGTATATAAATGCATTAAGATAACAAGATAATATAATGATATCCCAACAATAAAATAATGTTCCAACAAGGAATGATCTTCAATCTTCACCTGCAACTAGCAACGCTATAAGAGGGGCTGAGCAAAGCGGTAACATAGCCAATCAACGGTTTGCTAGGACGTGGTGGGTTAGAGGTTTCACATGGCAATTTGGGAGGCATGATAAGCAAGTGGTAGGCATCGTAGCATAGGCATAGCAAAAGAGCGAGCATCTAGCAAAGCAAAGATAGAAGTGATTTCGAGGGTATGATCATCTTGCCTGCAAAGTTGTCAGAGTTGACTGGATCCTCGAAAGCAAACTCAACGGGATCCTCGTTAGCGAACTCGTCTCCCAGCTCTACCCAAACAAGACAAACAAACAAAAGGAACACAATCAACCACGTGCAAAGCTCAAACAACATGATGCAAACATGGTATGCTATGCGGGATGCGATATGTGATGCATATGCAAGATTTGACAAGGAATGAATGAACCTGGCCTCAACTTGGAAATCCAAGTGTGCCACTGGAAAGGTGAGGTGATTTCGGTTGAAATCTATATAAGGATCGCCGGAATCGGATGCACGGTTTGAAAATGGCAAGCAAAACAAATATGGCACCGGTCTGCGATAAACAGCAAGTAACCATCTAGATGCAACAAGATAATTATGCTACAACACTCAAACATGGTAACAAAATACATGGCAGGGATCCACTCATGATGCTTGATAAAAGATGAACACTGAGCTACGGCCAATTCATCCACTAACAGGTTCAAACAAGCATGGAAAAAGTGCAATTGGTAAACAGATTTCAGACTTAGTGAAATTAACACTAGTCTGGAATTTCAGATCAGGTAGCACACTTTGGAGCATGAAAACTATATGCTACAGGAACTTATCATAGCACAGTAAAGCATGGCATGAAGCTACTCAAAGAGCTTAACAAAAGTCCCTTAGTGACCTTGAGCCAAAAGGGATCAGAAAATACAATTGCAAGCATGTGAACATGGCAAAAACATAATCAGATCACAGACTTAGTGAAAAACTGGAGCATGCAAATATCTTAGCGAGTAGGCATGTTTATGAGCTCGATGCACTCACTACAGAGCAAGGCATGACAATCTAAGCATACACCCATCAAGAATACACATTATATAAGCTAGACATGGCAAGAACGAAAACATAGCATGCACGGATCAACAACAACATCCTCGACAAAATCGCTAACAAGTAGACAATCTGCCCAGATTCACGAAATAGCAAAAGTAGAGCTCGATTGACTCAAGCTAGGGTGATCCATAAATTCAAACAAAGACATGGATGGATAGAGAACCACAATATTAACAAATCATCCTCAAAAGAGGCACGGATCACTAGGAAACAACATAAACATATGGCATATTGATAAAAGCAGATTAAGGACTTAGAGAAATTCTAAGTCCCTGAAATCAGCATTAACGAATGCACTACTTTGCAAGCTTGTGCTAGTCAGCACACATATCACAAAAATACATGGATAGCACCTCTGTAAAGATGGCAAAGCATATAACAAAACTCATGTAGAGCTCAGGGGCATATCATGCACACATTAAACATGACAAAAATGACAAATAGCTATTTGGTGCAGCAGATCTGACAATTAACTCAAATAGCTCTCTTCCAACAGCATTTCGGGCATCAAGATGAGCTCAAATGAAAATGATGCAATGAGATGAAAAGACGTGCTCTCTGAGACGAACATTTTGATATGCTACACGCCCAAAACGGAGCTACGGATGCAAAGTTACGATGCGATGAACATGGCAATTTAGTTAGGGTTTGAGGGATAAAAGTCAACCCGAGATCTGGATCTGGATCTGAGAGGGTACTATAGCAGCACGTTTCCCGAGGATCAACGGCACCGGAGCTCGAGTTTGCCGGAGTTGGGGAGGTGGCCGAGGCGGCGGTTGGCGGCGGCGGTTGGCGGCGCCGGCCGATGAGGAGGCGAGGCGCGGACGACGAGGAGGCGAGGCCGCCGGCGTGGACGGTGGCCGGGAGGAGGCGCGGCACCCGCGGTCGACGACGCCGGCGATGGCGCGCGGCGGCTCCGGCAGCTGGTGCGGCGGCTCGGGCTCCTGGGGCTGGGCAAGACGGGCGACGACGCGGACGAGCGCCTCGGCCCGGACGGCGAAGGGGAGGGCCGGCCTTGGGCCCTCGCGGGCCTCAGCGGGAGTGGCGGCGATGTGGGGCGCCCGCTGCCACGTGGCGCACCCCGGTAGGTCGGCGGCGGCAGGCGGACAACGTCCGGCCGTCCGGATTTTGTCCGGCGGCTGGAGGAGGAGGGGGGCTAGGGTTTCAACCGTGATTTCGAATGGGGGAGATATTTATAGGCATAGAGAGAGCTAGGAGAGTCCAAATGAGGTGCGGTTTTCGGCCACGCGATCGTGATCGAACGCTCTAGATGATGGAGAGGGTTTTGGTGGGTTTTGGGCCAAATTGGAGGGGTGTTGGGCTGCAACACACACGAGGTCTTCTCGGTCCCTCGGTTAACCGTTGGAGCATCAAACGAAGTCCAAATGGTACGAAACTTGACAAGCGGTCTACCGGTAGTAAACCAAGGCCGCTTGGCAAGTCTTGGTCCAATCCGGCAATGTTTAATCCCCACACACGAAAGAAAGTTAGAAAGGACCACCGGAGGAGATAGGAGCGCCGGAATGCAAAACGGACAATGGGGAAAATGCTCGGATGCATGAGACGAACACGTATGCAAATGCAATGCACATGATGACATGATATGAGATGCATGACAACAACAACAACAACACACGGAGACAAAAACCCGAACCCGAGGAAATAAAATAACTTAGCACCAGAAACGGCAAGAGTTGGATTACATATAAGGTAAATCACATCCGGGGTGTTACAACTCGGTAGGACATCATCATAATGTGCACAATGTGACCAAGGAGTTGATCACGGGATGATGTGTTACGGAACGGGTAGAGAGACTTGCCGGTAACGAGATTGAACAAGGTATCGGGATACCGACGATCGAATCTCGGGCAAGTACAATACCGCTGGACAAAGGGAATTGAATACGGGATTGATTGAATCCTCGACATCGTGGTTCATCCGATGAGATCATCGTGGAACATGTGGGAGCCAACATGGGTATCCAGATCCCGTTGTTGGTTATTGGCCGGAGAGTTGTCTCGGTCATGTCTGCATGGTTCCCGAACCCGTAGGGTCTACACACTTAAGGCTTGATGACGCTAGGGTTATTAGGAAGACTTGTATGTGATTACCGAATGTTGTTCGGAGTCCCGGATGAGATCCCGGACGTCACGAGGAGTTCCGGAATGGTCCGAAGGTAAAGATTTATATATGGAAAGTTGTTGTTCGGGTTCCGGGAAAAGTTCGATTTTTTCCGGTATTGTACCGGGAAGCTTCCGGAAGGTTCCGGAGGATTCCGGAGGGGTCCGGAGGTCCGGGAAATGTTCCACCACGTCCAATACAGCAGCATGGGATGTAGGGGGCGCCCTAACCTTAATGGGCCAAGGGAACCAACCCCCCCACCCCAAGGCCCATGCGCATGGGAGAGGGGAAACCCTAAGGGGGAGGGCCTCCACTTGACTTGGGAGGCACTCCTCCCCCCCCCCTTGGCCGCCGCCCCAACCCTAGATGGGATCTAGGGGGGCCGGCCCCCCTCTCTCCCCACCTATAAATAGTGGAGGGGTGGGAGGGCGGCCACACCCTTGAACCTGGCGCAGCCCCTCCCCTCCAATACCTCTCCTCCTCCGCGTGAGTTTGGCGAAGCCCTGCCGGAGAACTGCCACTCCATCACCACCACGCTGTCGTGCTGCTGTTAGACTATCTTCCTCAACCTCTCCCTCCTCCTTGCTGGATCAAGGCGTGGGAGACGTCTCCGTTCCGTACGTGTGTTGAACGCGGAGGTGCCGTCCGTTCGGCGCTAGGATCATCGGTGATTTGGATCACGACGAGTACGACTCCATCAACCCCGTTCACTTGAACGCTTCCGCTTAGCGATCTACAAGGGTATGTAGATGCACTCTCCTTCCCCTCGTTGCTAGATTACTCCATAGATAGATCTTGGTGATGTGTAGAAAATTTTAAATTTCTGCTACGATCCCCAACAATATTGACGTGATGGTCTCGATTAATGAGGTAGAGATATAGACTGAAAATTTACAGGCTTCTATATGATGACCTAGTTAGATCCAAGAGGAAAAGGAACTGGGAGCTAGTAAGATACATGAGAAGAGAATTTGATAAACAGTGGCTTTGTCCGGAAGATTTTTTTTGAAATATGAGCAATTTACCATATGATTTTATTAATAGAAATAGTAGATAAAACATGACTATCATAGAAGAGATAAAACAAGTCATGCAATCCGACAGAGAGTGTGCAAATAGCATCTGAAGTAGTGAATATGAACAAAACATATCTAGAACAGAAGATAGAGCAAGAAACAGTGGCAAGATCTCAAACAGAAAGAACAAGAAGACATACGGAGCCACGGCAGAAGCATTGGTTTGGGTCGACGTCCTCGCCGACATTGTCGTCGAAGAGGTTGTCGACGTCGGGAGAAGTTATACTTCCTTGTTTGGTTCGTGGGAATTGACATAGGACTAGACAAGTGAAGTTAGGATGAAGGGTTAAGATTGACTCACTAAGATAATTCACTTCCAACTCTCATCCCCCTTTCCTGTTAATAAAACGGTGGGGGTTGGAGTCTCAAGTCCCATGCCTATTCCCTTATGAATCTCCAATCGCTTCAACCAAACAATAGATTTGAAGTCTCGTATACCTTCAATTCCCATTCCCTAGGTCTAATTGGCCCCAACCAAACACGTGGTAGGCGGTAACAATGGTAAATCTTAAAATTTTGAGCGGTAACCAAAACCCTGCTTGCCATGCACGCACTAGTCCCCTCCTAGATGCTAGGATTTGTATATAAGAGTTATCTACTCATCTCTTGCATCACTGGCCGCACAGAATTGGTTGGTCTACGACTGCTCCAATTAGCGATTGATCTACTCGACGATCTAAGCCTCGGCATGCCCGTGTTTCCAGCTGTTGTTGTAGTGTTGTACATGCGCCTCTGGCCGGATATGACCCAACAGGATCACTTGATCAAATTGCCAATTTAATCTACAGGCTGCCAACGTATTAAAGAGATCAACGACGGAGTAGTCAAGCGGAGGTCGAACGTCGGAGTGACAGAGTAGTCAACATAGAAGAGTACATACTTTTCTTCCCATGTTGGGTGCAGAGAGACAGAGCAATGGCGGATGATAACAGTTGGAAGGAGTCAAGCGAGCGTTTCTCAGTTTACAGAAAAAAAAAGAGGTCTGGACCTCTCTTTCAAATGCCACACAAAACCCACGGTATCAGATATACTACAGTTTATAAAACTGAAGTATTACTTGATGCCAAACACGTCAAAGTATTAAGAACCGTGGTTTTTCTCAAAACCACGGTATTCTTGTTCCAAAGTTTGGCAGCACAGTCTTTAAAAAAAGCCGTTAATTGAAAACCACGGTATTCCATTGTTTGGGCAAGGAATACTACGTACAGTTTCTTAGAACAAAGTTTTTTCTCAGTTTTACAGGTGTTTGGTTGTTGCTGCTTTACCACAGCATTGAAGCGGCTGCCGGCTACATGTAGATCTAAGCAGGAGGTATGCATGATTTATCAAGGTGCACCTGTTAATCAGATCGAAAGTAATAGTACAATCGTTTGTGCGTGCATGTGCTTACATCTGGGACAACAACTCGTGTCTGTACGTGCGTCACAGGATCAATCAGCTAGCTGTCTAATCTACCCGAGTGTGCTCCATACATGTCTTTCTTGGTGGTTAGGTTGGTCGCAGGTGCCGATGGCCAGAAGATGGACCCGAGAGACCTATGAAACACAATCTAATCTACTCGAGACTTCTAATAATCAGGAGATGTATTGCAACTCGTTTACCATATAACATATTTTTGTTCAGACATTGGAGGTAGCTAGCGGCTCTCTCCACGACGTTCTCTTGTTCTGTTAAGAAAAAAGAGGTCTGGATGCAACAAAAATATCACAGTTTTAGGGATACTACGATTTATAGAACTTCAATCTTTTTGGACACCAAACACGTCAAAGTATTAAAACCGTGGGTCTCTAGAAAAACTAGAGTATTCTCTGAAAACTTCAATAAAACATTGGTGAGCATCAGCAGCATTCGTAGAGTGTTGGAAAACTACAGTATTTTAAACTATAGGTACTAGATACCACAGTTTTCACATATCAAAGTATTTTGAAGTATTGAGAATAGTTTGACGTGTTTGGTTGGTGCTTCTTTACAACGACGTAAATTAGCTGCATAGCCGTTTCATAGCAGTTGCAACATGGATGTTCTTAGCTGGCCTTGCAAAATGAATGGCCATGCTCGCACAAACAGACCAGGTGGCATGCCTGAGCATCAGTGGCGGCGGGAGCGCAGCAACGCGATACAGAATATTGACCGACACTATGGCTTGGCTGTTGCTTGGCCTAACAGAGGCGCATAGTGACAAGCCGGGTAGGACGGTGAGCGGAGGCACGGGTGACGGTCGGGAGCAGTGCATGTGTGGGCAGCAATGCCTTGTGGACTCGCGATTGCAGCCATCAGCACCACCATGGCTGGCCAGCGTACTAACCAGATACATGCATGGGCGTAGGAGGAGAGAAGGAGGAGTGCAAGCGGAAGTAAGAAGGACATCATTTTTTTCCATTGCTTTCTCTTGGCTTGTCCATGGTCGACGATGTCAAACAGAGTGCGGGAGCGGCAACGACGGCTTGCAGCGAGGAAGGTGACGAACAGATTCGTTTTTTTCGCCAGCTCTGTTTTTAAAAAAGAGGTCGGAGGTTCTTTTTTTCATACAGAGGAAATACTTTGGTTTTGACAATACCGCAGTTATAAATACCATAGTTTTTTGAGTTGCCAAACAGGTCACAGTAATTAAAACTGTAGTAATTGAGAAAATTGTAGCATTCCTATAATACTTAGAAAAAACTGAGCTATCAAACGGGGCCTAATAATGTTCAAGGTGCAGCTTATACACTTATAACTAATAAATACTAAAAAGATCCACGTATGGTAGCTACGAACCCATACGTGTTATTATTACAGCATTCATTCATCTGTCACCGAAGCGAAGTACTCGACTAGTGTTTGCATTACCCTGTCAAGAATCCTCGGCGCCTCCTCCGCCACCCGTGGGTTCTTCTTCTCATAATCGCCCGGCCGCTGCCGCCGCTCCCCACCGCCGGCACCGTCCTCGGAGTCATCATCCTCGTAGGCTCGCACACGTCGGCGGCCAGCACCGTCCTCGGAGTCACCATCCTCGTGGGCTTGTACTCGTTGGCGTCGGCGTACTTGCGGCGGCATTCATCCTTGAGCTCCTTGGGGGGCGGAGGGCGGCGTAGTGGTCATCGGCCTCCTTCTGCATGATGTCCACGTTAACGCGTCGGCATATGTGACATTGGGGTCCGCCGTCAGCTCGGCCACGCGTTTGTACCGGGCGATCTTGCGACGATGCGCCTCGTCGCCGGGGCCGGGCGGCGCGGCTGCCATTAGACCAGGGGGTTGGTTGCTGGGAGTTGGCGGCGGCGGCGGCGGCATGGCGTCTAGGTTTTGGATCGACTGTTGTTTGCCCTGTTCCCTCGGTGCGTGGAGTTAGAGTTATCGATCGGCACGGGGAGGACGAGCCGCGTTGACTTATTGAACATAGGCATAGCGAAGAGGAGTTTCCGAGGGTGCTGTAAACTTATTGAAGTCGTCTTTGGAGCAAGCCTTCGTCAAGCCGTGTACCAAGCGAAAGCATAGCGAAGATGGCGCCCTTGGGCGTCATTACCCCTTCGTTGAGGCGTCACAGCGGTACCTGATCCTTGTCGTGCACGTGAGTTATTGTGTCCTTGATGGCGGGGCTGCTGCGGGGTTTTGTAGCGGCTCATGCCGACGTCGTCGTACTACCATCTGTTTCCAATAGGACTGGTCATGTGTTGTCGGGTTCCTTCCTCATCCATCAACCCCTTCTAATGAACCCCACTGCCATGTGCAATGTACTCCGTCGCCAACAGTTTTGGTTCACTCCACGTATTCCTCAGTTCCAACTGGTTCCTACTGTTCACTTGGCGCTTTTGGTGGAGGGGATATTAGGCTGGTCGTAATGGGAGTATCATAGGTAGTATCATGCATGCTAACTAGACAAATTTAATGAGGTGGCATGAAATTAAATGAAGAAAGAGAAGGTTGAGTATCATATCATGATACCATATCATATTAAATGTTGTGCTACTATGTGTCATGCATGCTAATAAATGAAGTCATCTATGATACTAACTTATGATACTATGCACTACAAATGTAGTATCATACCCTAGTATTATATGCATAATACTAGTATATCATACTTACCATTACAACCAGCCTTAGTCTGGGCACAAGGTTTTAGGTCCTTGATTTGACTAGCGAAATACTCCTACATGTGTTGTAGCCAAAGACCTAAATTTCTGTGTCTGACAGTGACTTGTATTCAGAGGAGTAAGTAACCAAGTCTCACAGAAGAAAGTAAGCAAGTGGAGAGAGGCGATAGTGATCTAAACGCTCTTATATTAATTTGTACAGTGGAGTTTTATGAGAGGTTTTTTCATCTCCTCAAGCTGTAACGCTTGATGTAATCTGTTATATGAATCAACACGAAGGTATCCCTGCCAGGACAGGCAACACGCTTCAATCTCTCGCTCCCAAATCTTCAACACAACTTACTAATAAAGATTAAATATATCTACGTACGTACGGTGGCTACGAACCCGTATTATTATTACAGCATTCATCTGTCAACGAAACCAAGTACGTACGTACTGTACTGTACTGTACTACTAAAAGCAGAATACATCGCAACCTACAGAGAAGAATCCTTGGGCGCTTCCCGATTCCGTGAGCAAGCGGAAAACGTCTCTCGCTTCTGGCGGCTGCAACCCTAGCCGCCGTCAGGAGAGTCCAATCTTCCAACGCCGTTCTCTGGCGACTCTCCTCCGTCAGCGATTTTAGATCCACGCGTATAGATCGTTTTTACTCTTTTGTAGTCTACTTCCTCCGTTCCGAATTACTTGTCGTAGGTATGGATGTATCTAGATGTATTTTAGTTCTAGATACATCCATTTCTGTGACAAGTAATTTGAAACGGAGGGAGTAGATTTTTAGATTGTTCATTGTCTTGGCTTCGGCGATGACGATGACAGCGCTGAATAAAGATTCTTCGGATCCTTCACTGACAAGGCCATCGGTCCTATGATTGGGGATGAATTTAGAAACCAGATTGTTCAAGTAAGGATGGCGTGGCGGCGGCGGCATCATCGTGGTGAACATGTGTCCTCGGACTCCGTCGTTGAGACGGCATTTGCTCCAGCGTCGGCGTGGAGCTTGGGAGTTAGCCCAGGAGCGGATGTAGATTGTGGTTTGCATCGACGACATCTGGAAGACAGAACATGTGCTGGGTTTGTGATTCGTGGATGGCAGGCATGGTTTCCTTTTTCGGCGTCTTAGTCGTGGTGGGGTGCTAGATCTGGAGTTCGATGGCGTGTGCGGGGTGTTGTCCCGGTCTGATTCGTTCAACGACAAGGGTTTCATTTTTGATGAGCCACCTTGGAGGTCCGCAAAGCTGCATATCAGCGGTGGAGCCGCGTCGAGCTCGAGTGAGGAGGTGATCCGTCATTCTTTTCTTCGATGGCTGCTATGATGGTGTCGGAGGCAGGTGACGGGTGTTGATGTCAAACTCAGAGATATTCTGTTATTTTTTCAGTTTTGTCATGTCAATTCTTGCGTGACTTGTACTTTAATCTTTATGATATATGAATGAGATACGTATTACCATGAAAGAAAAAGAATCCTTGGCGCCTCCTCCTCCAGCCGCGGCTTCTCCGCCTTCTCGTCGTCGTCGCCCGCCGCCAGCCTCCGACTCCTCGTCCTCCTCGGAGACATCATCACCGTACTCGTTACTCGTCGAAGGAATCCTCAACGCCGTCGCACCTGGCCCGTGACTCCGCCACGCGGGCGGCATCGTAGTCCGCAATCTCCTTTCACAGGACCTCGAGCGCTTGGGTCGTCGGGACCTCCGCGTCCGCCCGTAGCTCACGCAAGCGCTTGCGGAACTTGTCCATGCCGGATGATACGATGACGGCGGGGTCCATTTCGTGGGGGCCTGCAGGCGGCGTTGGTTGCTGGGAAAGAAAGTGTGGAGGTGAGCGGCGGCGGCAGGCGGCGTGGGGCTGCGCGCGCGCCTACGGTTTCGAATGTTGTTCGCCCTCCGCTCTCTCAGTACGTGGGGCTTTGTTATCTTTGCCGGGCTCGCGCTATTCTTTTTTTTTTTTGCGGCAACTACTGTTTCGTTTGTGACTGGGTCGTTGCTCAAAAAAAGAGAGAGTATACGACTGGGTCAAGACTTGGACTGAAGAATTGAACATTTTTAATGTTGTGAACTGAAAGAAGGATAACACTTCACCTTCGGTGCCATCTCCTACCTCGCCCATCCGTCTGATCCGCATCCAACGGAGACTTAGCTCGCCCATCCATCTAATAAGGGCATATACAATGATTGATAAGACAGTCTTATCTTACACCCATCATGCAATTAAGATATATGACAATAAAACATAACGTATAATGGGTTATATCTTAGTCTTATCAATGTTTCTAAATTTGTGGTGAGACAAACTGTGCTAAGAGATCATCTCTTGACTAAGATAAGACAAAACTCTTTTTCTATTTCTCTCTCCTCCACATCAGCAATGATAAGGCTAAGATATACCTATTGTACATGCCCTTACTGCTTGCTTCGTCAAGGAGCTACAGCTCACCGCTATCGTCCGCCCCCCAATCCAACGGCTCGCGATGCCCTGCCTGACCGCCCCCGCCTGTCACCATTTGAATCGCGAATGAAGAGTATCATAGCTTCCTTTTGCTTTTCAGTGCGCTTCTATTTGCCTTTTACCTAATAATGTAAGGCTAGAAGAAGCCTTAGGATCTGGGAGGAGAGACCATTATTATCTCAAGAATACATGGGTAAAAACCCTAAACGTCATTATCTTACCTCAAAATTTAGCAATTCGGTTTGGAGGACTAGCAGCTGGTCTGGCGATGGAGAAGGATTGAAGCTAGATGGCAGAGGGTGCTCCCGGGTTATCTTAGTTCCCAGTAACACAAATAGTAAAACGTTGTAGGGACTGGCTGTTTCTTTGATGAAAATCAAAGAACCAGAGTGTTCAACACAACACTAACGTAGTGCCAATAGCAACTCTGAAACGAAACACAGAACCGAGACGTGAAATGGCGTACATTCCTGCGCGTAAAACAAGAGCCGTATGCTGTTCCAATTACATCAAGAAATTTCCGCTAAATGTTTCTCTGCTTATTTCGCCTTTCTGGCGGCACATCACATTGCATTTTTCTTATCTCAAAACTACCATCATCATCATCATCAATCTCTCAAAACTTGGTTCATGCTACCAAAAATTAAACCACGTCCTCCGGAGAAACTCAGCCGTGTTGCTCATCAGTATCCAAAGCCTGGTCCATCATCAAAGCAAGCACGGATCAGCAACATGCTTCGTACAAGCAGTGTAACGTTTGTTCACATGCTAAAAAGGTTTGAAGCTTACCGGAGTTATCCATGGGGTTGGCGAGGGGCGCGGCCTCGGGCTCCTTGATCTCAACGACCACCACGTCCGACGTCAGGAAGGTCTTGGCCACCGACGCGGCATGCTCCAGGCAACATCTCACCACCTGCATCAATTATGCAGAGTTCATCGTCAGGAACAGAAAATGAGGATCATCTTCCATCTGTAGTTTTTTTTTTCAGCAGACAATACTGGGGGAAGAGAGGAACCATATAGCATTATCATGGTCTTTATTTCAACCATAGTTGCTTCCTTTTTCCCTCTCCCTTTATCTTTTCGCAGCTCCCCAGGTTCTTCTGGCTTTTTAATTTTTTTGCAATTGTACAAGATTAAAGCTAATATAGATTAGCTTTCATTATCCACATCGTTTCCTTTTGTCTTTCTTGGACTAGACTCTACAAGCTTACATCTGGACACTTTATTCCAAAGTAGTAACACTAAATCTCCCAAAAGAAAAAGGGTGGTTTTGCCCAGTTAAAAAAGCAAGATGCAACCCAACTATCAAGACTGCACTCTATCCATTTCAGAATGGTGCAAAGGATGACTGTGGGGGCGCCCGTAGGGCTACATACCTTAGTGGGGTCGATGATACCAGCAGCCATCAAGTCCTCGTACTGCCCAGTGGCAGCGTTGTAGCCGAACTTGAAGTTGTCGTTAGAAAGAACCTGGTACAGCAGCATTTTTCATGTTAGTAGGATACATGCAGGAAAATAACAACATTTATTTTTAGTAAACAAACTCTAACCTTCTCGGTAACAACACTGCCATTGACACCAGCATTCTTGGCGATCAATTTGAGTGGGTAGCACAGCGCCCTCCTCACTATCTCTGCTCCGACCTAGTAGAAAAGTTGGCATTACAGCATGTCAAACTTGAATGCTCAATGATTCAACATGATTGTTTGTGACCCACTTGCACCGGACTGCATTGTGTGCAAGTATTAGAAGCCTTGAGGAATTTCATTTGGTTTTTACCTTCTGCTCGTCGTTATCGAGGGTGTCCTTGATGGCATCAACCTTAGCAGCCAGCCTCAAAAGAGTGCACCCTCCACCAACAACAATACCTTCCTCAACAGCAGCCTGCGAAAAATAAGAAGCAATTCAGAATGCTGAAAGAATAATAAATAAACTAATGGGCTTAACTCTGCTTCTTTGATAAGCAGATACAAAGCTGACAGCTAAAATTATTTAAGGACACAACATTGTTTGACTTACCTTGGTTGCGTTTAGAGCATCCTCAACTCTCAACTTCTTCTCCTTAAGTTCAGTTTCTGTTTGTGCTCCCACCTACCAAGTCACAAGCCATGGGTTACTACAGTTAACATGCCATCCTTCCTTCCAACGGGGAATCAAGCAAAAGAGCAGCATGCCAAAAATAATAGTGTCCTCCATTAATACCTGAATAACAGCAACACCACCGGCGAGCTTTGCAATCCTCTCATTGAGTTTTTCCTTCTCGTAGTCTTGCTCTGCTGCCTGTGAGTCAGCAATAACCACTTAGAATCAGACTTAAGACTACAATGCTTTTTAAGTCTGGGATAAACAGAACAGCCACACACAGAGCTCAAACAAAGAAATTTATAACATGCGCCCAGGATGAAGCATGTAAACCAACCAAACTACTCCCTCCGTCCCATAATGTAAGACGCTTTTTGACACTAGTCTGGTATCAAAAAACGTCTTACATTATGGGACAGAGGGAGTACATTCTAATATGAAGAAATTTCCAATCTGCACACAGTACCAGGCATGATGAAATGGAGCCTTCTAGAACTCAGAAAATGACATACCTCAATGAGATTTTTGATCTGTGCAACCCTCTTAGTCACTTCTTCCTGGGTGCTGCCATCACCAACAATTGTTGTGGACTCCTTTGTAAGGACAACCTTTGCAGCCGTTCCTAGAACTGTGTTATCTGCCTTGTCAAGTGTGAGTCCAACCTCGTCTCTGATTACAGTTCCTGCGAAAAAATGCACGTCATGAACAAGAAGCATTGGTGATCATGGAAACATTCATTTGAGATGTATTTTCGCCTCACCTCCGGTGAGGATGGCAATGTCGTCCAGGTACTGGGTCTTGCGCTCTCCAAAACCAGGGGCTTTGATAGCGCAAATTTTCAAAGAACCTCTGAGCTTGTTGACAACAAGGGTTGCAAGAGCCTCCTGCTCAATATCCTCAGCAATGATCAGGATTGGGTATTGACCCCTGATGGCTTCCTCCAGAACATTGATAAGATCCCGTGCATTGGTGATTTTCTTGTCAACCAAAAGCAGCTGAAGAAAGAAGATCAGAACACATTAATAATCTGAAACTGAACCATAAAGACAGTAAGCAGTAGCAAAAACAAACTGATAGATGCTCAGATTACAGCTTACCTTGCAGTTCTCGTACTCGGTGGTCATTTTCTCGCTGTCAGTGACGAAATAAGGAGAGATATAACCACGCTCAAACTGCATTCCCTCCACAACATAAAGATTGTTCTCGGAACTCCTCCCCTCTTCAAGGGTAACCACTCCCTTCCGTCCGACCTTGCTCATAGCCTCTGCTATCATGTTACCGATTTCGTAGTTGTTGCCAGCACTGACCGCAGCAACATCGGCAAGCTCACTGTCTTCAACCTGCAGCAAGAACATGCATTTGTAAATAGAACTAATAGGCATATTACATATACCAGCCATTTCACTCAAGTTGGGCATCAGTTAAATACAATTAAGGGCCAGATTGCCAAAACTAGGAACACTTTGACAGCATAATAGCCTAATGATTAGTTTTACCTCCTTTGACATCTTCTTAAGTTCAAGGACTAGTGCTTTCGCTGTTTTCTCAATACCACGAGTAATTTGAACAGGGTTAGCACCAGCTGCAATAACCTGAATAGTAACAGACACATTTTTAGGTTTTACAGAACAGTAACACCACACACAAATCACATGTAACAATAAATTTCTTCTAGTGGCATACCTTAACACCCTCAGCAATGAGCCCCTGAGCAAGAACGACAGAAGTAGTTGTCCCGTCTCCAGCTAAATCGTTGGTCTTCGCTGCAGCTTGCCTAACCAACTTAGCTCCAATATTTTCAACAGGATCCTCCAGCTCAACCTGCAGTGCAACAATTGTTACTTGAATATTCAGCTGGGGCATTAAACTAAAATCATGAGCATGCTCGTATTGCCAGAAAGTAATTACACTAGATCCATGTATATACGAATACAACATGCAAACTCATGTGCTTTGAGTGACAAAAAATATGTGCATGATTACTAAAAGCAATCTTCTCAGTACTAGAAGTGTAGCAGAAAAACTGGCCGATTGACTCATCACATGGTAATATGCAACATACCTCTCTTGCAACTGTAACACCATCATTGACAATCTTAGGGGAGCCGTACTTGCTCTCCAAAACAACATTCCTTCCCTTTGGTCCCAAGGTAACTCCAACAAGATCTGCAAGCTTGTTGACTCCAACCTACGATATGGAAACAACTACTCAGTGTTTGTTGAAGACTCACCAGGCACCTTCACGTAGTGAGAAAACAAAATATTATGTATAAGATATGTGAAGCTCACCTGGAGCTTCTTGGTGGCTGAGCCATCCTTGTTGAAGTAGAGCTCCTTGGCGGCTTTTACCCTGAAGTTGCATTTCCTCTGAAGGCGCACATGTCGTGGCCTGTCGGCAAGGGAGATAGATGACAGTGAAAATGGCTTCTTGTCTGATACAATGCCAGATGGAGCTGCCATGAGCCCAACGGTAGAAGTGGCACCAAATGGTGAAGCCATGTTTTCCTGTGAAGCAATGATAATATCAGAATGACAGAACAATATATATACTACAACATATACAAATCTATGAATATGGAGATCTTGTAATCACAAGGACACACAAGCAAGCTTCACTCCAGATAAAGGCAGTGGAGGCAAAGGCACTAAATCAAAATAGACACCTTATTTGTTTGTGTCCTACAGATGTACACCGAAACAAGAATGTGAATTAGCAAGGTGTTCCATGTATTGGTTGAAAACAGAATTTTATTAGTGTCCTCAAATTATGCAGAAACAGCAGTTGACCACTCTACTACTCTGTGTTCTAGAAACAACAAGTACGGCCAACCAATGACAACAATATTGGGGATTTAAAATTAGCTAGTCAGTGTGCAAGCAAACTGCAATTCTCATCGCAAAATTGAACGGCAGATGTAGCTCCTGCTCTGGCCACCCGAATAAGAGCACCACAAAACCCAAACAGGCACACGGCCGACAGAGCGCGAGCCCTGAACCGCCTGCAGAGCACACACCCCATAGAGAAGCAATTCGCAGCGGCTACACCACTTCCCAATGGCACACCGTAACACCGTTCTGCGCCAATGTACCCTTCACAGCGGGCTATGCATGAAGCCGGAGGCCCAGCGAGCCTCCCGAGCGCCGACAGCCCGCGGCATCTGGGAGGAATTGCTCTAATCCCACTGCCAGCAAACATCAGTACCTGGCTAAGGCATAAAACATCCCAGACCCAAGACCGCACGCCCGCCGAATTGGCCGGCAAAACCTACCGGAAACCCCTCCCCGCGCCCTAATTCACACGGAGACCTGTGCCAAAACACGGCGCGACCTGCCCATCTAATCCTCGGACCGCCACGCCCGAACGCGACGGCCCGGCGGCTGAATTCAGCGGGCGAGGAGCCGGGAGGGGAGAAGGGAAGGGGATAGGGGTGGGGGCGGTAGCTTACCTTGGCGGACCGGCGGAGGAGCTAGGCGGGCGGAGAGGATAAGGCTGCGGCCTCGGGAGGGCAGGGGCGCTGCGGGTGCGGGTGAGGGGTTTGCTTTGGGTTGGGGGGAGGTGGAGGAAGGGGATGAGGTAGCTCTTAAATACACGCCAGGGTTTTACAGAGGGGATTGGTTGGTGGCGTCTTCCGCTCCCACCCTTGCGTAAGTGCGTATTTCCGGTGACAGTAATAACATTTGTACAGGGACCCTTTCGTTATTAGCAGGATACAAATCTCGGTCTCTGTGCTAAGACCCCAAACTGACCCGGGCGACGGCTAGGCGGTGTCCGGTCATAAAAACCCGACCAAGTCGGGCTCCTCAAACCGACCGCGCACGTTCGGGCTGACCGGCCCTCCTCAAACCCAGACCAAATCTAGGGCGAGTTTGTGGAGGTCTGGACGCGTCAGCTCGGCGCACCATGGCCCGCACAGACCCCACTCCATCTCCACTTAAAATCCCCATCTGGAGCAAAACCTAACTTCATTTCATTCTCTGCTTCGCTCTCCATCGCTTCTCCTCCACTGCTCGCCCCTCTCCTCCTCTTCGGCCCATCCCGCGCCACGCATACCTCCACAAGGGCATCGGTGGATGCTTTTACTCCTGTCGCCGGTGTCGTGGCCTCGGACACCCTAAATGGAGGCATGTGCCGCCCACCACGAGAGGCAACGGGCTAGGGAAAGGGCGGCGGAGGCGATCACATAGTCTTCCCGCAGTCAACGCGGACCACTGGCGGCGCTCGATGAGGATGAGCAGCTCTTCGCGGTTGTCTACCCCCGCTCGCTGAAGACGGCAGAGATGGATGCCCTCCGGCTCCGTCAGAAGATCGCCAAGGCGCTTCGGCTCGGTATCGAGTAATCGGCGCGCGATGCGGCAAAGAAGGCAACAGCGAAAGCAATAGCGGCGAAGCTAGCGAGGCAGCAAAAATACACCATCCGAAGGATGACCGACTACATTGACTCCTCATCTGACGTCACTGACGACCCTCCTCCTGCCGCCGACACTTACATGAAGGGCTACAACCGCTTGGTGACTGGAAGGGCAAAGGCCCGACGAGGAACTGGTGAAGATGCTCAGCCCTCTCCATCTCTGTTTTCGTTTTTAGTAATTTTAGTTTAAAAATTATGTATGTGAATTGAACTCTGATGCTTTTTCGTTCAAGATTACTCGAATATGTGGTTTGTTATGTGTTCGTTTGTTGTGCGTTCATTTATTTCGTTGATCATCTACGTAGTTTCTTTCATGTTGGATGCATGCTATGGATTTAGGGTACCAAATATGAGGTACACGGATATGGACGTGGCGATTTGATGATTGACTGGTCATTGTTCGCGAACTTATAGGGTGCCAGATTTGATATATCCGGCTATTAATGCTCTAATAAAGGATGCAACTATCTTGACCGGAAAATAAGCAAATGAAAGGAATGACACATTCAAAAATAGAAAATGCAATTTCCCGTTGCATCCTTTGTTTATATATGGCCATCAGCTAGAAGAGTGCCTGCTGGCAAAATACCGAGGCACAGTGGTCGTCTTTGTGCCTTTGGTATCTCCTTGGTGCCCAGCAAGGAAATGGCATCTAAAGTCTCGACGACGAGCATATGGGTGCTAGGGATGATGAAACCAAGAGTTAAGATGTTAGACAGCGGCCCATCCAGATAGAAGAATGTAAGTACGTTAACAATAATGCATGAGCATAGATCTGGATAGATGATTCTAGTGAAGACGAGTCTAGCTTAAATTTTATTTCTATTCTATTTATGCAACTCAGAGAATAATACAAAGAAAAATATATTTCAACCCTGATTGGGGTTTAAGAATCATCTTGACACAGTTGCCCATGAGAAAAAAGGGATGGCTAGAGAGCGGCCGATTAAAAAAAGATTTGGATGGGTCGATTTTTCAGAACCGTTCGATGTGCAGCCAACGACCAGATGGCCTTCTTCCACCTACTCCCCTATTCATCTTCTTCCCCAACCCGTCCATGACCACCGGCCAACCCGCCTGCCTCCACCACCCCTTCTCCTCACCACCCTGGCCATCCCTCTAAACTGGCAAACCACTAGAATTTCTATGTGAGCCGCACTCCAAACCATTAACCTTCGAAATTCGCCTATGCATACGACTTGTTCCTGGTCGAGGCCTTGCCGACATCTTGCCCTGATGGCACCAAAGGCGGGCTCCGTGCTCCGCCGTACTTCTTTCTTCCTTATCAACGAAATTGCTGAGCCAAATTAAAAAAAATTGACAACTTCTTCCGGCTGAATTGGAGAAAAAAGACTGACATAAACGCATAACATACAACACCAACTCATTTGGTCTACAAATATAACGATGGTTCATTTAAATTTGAGCTAGCAAATATAGCTGCAAAACCAACAAAATAAGGGTAACATGCACAAACCAAAAACAAAGTGTTTCTTTTATGAAAATCAGCGGTATCATTATAAGCATTTGGGCAATGACTAGATTCTAGTAGTCCTTAAGCACGCGCATGTTTTGCCATTGCAACAAAAAGATTGTAGGACGACGGCAAATGTCTTAGGAGGGCCCCAGAGCGAACAGGATACTTTTCCAGGGTGCATACGGTAAATAGGCCCGGACGGGCCAGGCGGGCACGAGCCATCGGGACGCAGTGGATCGGCCTCGACCGTTGTGGAAGCGTCTAGAACCGTGCAGGCCGGTCAGGAGCGGGCTCTCAGCAGGCCGAACAGAATCGGCCTGGCCTGTCGTGGGCCGCGAAACAAAAAAATTCGCCGTTGCCGGGGATCGAACCCGGGTCACCCGCGTGACAGGCGGGAATACTTACCACTATACTACAACAAGTCCAATGCTAATGATACTCAACTTATTAACTTAGACCGAGCAATCTCCATTCTTGTGGATCTCTTTTCGTGCGTGCTCCACATCAGTAACTCGTCTCTCTTGGGCCCAATGACTGAGAGGGACAATGCTCGGGAAAGAGGAGACACTCACATAATTTCGATCAAACATGCAGAAGCAATTAATGGTTCTGGAAACAAACAAAGCGAGGATCTTAGGCCCCAGAAAGAAGAACATACCTCGGTGTGCCCTCAAGGCTCAAGCTGACAATTGCAGCCTTGGGCGGACAATATTTGAGTTTCACGGCATGGTCTCGTGTTTCTCGGGTTAAGTTCTAGCTCGGTGTCCCACTATGTCCCGCAAAACCTAGATGTCACCATGTTGTGGGGGGACGAAAACGCTCTAGATGAACATGATTCGACATCTCTCGATGAATCCGACACTGTTATACTGCCAGAAAACGAATCTTTGGATAAATTTTGTTGTTTCCATATGATAATTCAGATACACTTGTTACTAATGACGGCGGCGAGTATTTGGAACCTTTGAAAGATGCGATGTTGCGGATATTGATTCTGCTTCCAGTCAACTTTGATCCACTCACTCCATATTCTATGTTGATATTTGTGCCCCTCCATATACCTTTGAAACGATCAGATGTACATCGTTGATCGTTGCCTATGTGTTCTATATGCATGCTTCTTTTTTCTTTAGTTGGTAACACTATTTTTTTCACTAGAAAATGCTTATATATCTCACGAGTGTTTGCTCCTTGGGTTTGCCTGCCTAGTTAAATGAGAGGGCTGTTGGAAATATGCCCTAGAGGCAATAATAAATTAGTTATTATTATTATATTTCATTATTCATGATAATCGTTTATTATCCATGCTAGAATTATATTGATAGGAAACTCAGATACATGTGTGGATACATAGACAACACCATGTCCCTAGTAAGCCTCTAGTTGACTACCTCGTTGATCAACAGATGGTTACGGTTTTCTGACCATGGACAATTGGATGTCATTGATAACGGAATCACATCATTAGGAGAATGATGTGATGGACGAGACCCAATCCTAAGCCTAGCACAAAGATCGTGTAGTTCATATGCTAAAACTTTTCTAATGTCAAGTATCATTTTCTTAGACCATGAGATTGTGCAACTCCCGGATACCGTAGAAGTGCTTTGGGTGTACCAAACGTCACAACGTAATTGGGTGGCTATAAAGATACACTACAGGTATCTCCGAAAGTGTCTGTTGGGTTGGCACGAATCGAGACTGGGATTTGTCACTCCGTGTAAACGGAGAGGTATCTCTGGGCCCACTCGGTAGGACATCATCATAATGTGCACAATGTGACCAAGGAGTTGATCACGGGATGATGTGTTACGGAACGAGTAAAGAGACTTGCCGGTAACGAGATTGAACAAGGTATCGGATACCGACGATCGAATCTCAGGCAAGTACAATACCGCTGGACAAAGGGAATTGTATACGGGGTTGATTGAATCCTCGACATCGTGGTTCATCTGATGAGATCATCGTGGAACATGTGGGAGCCAACATGTGTATCCAGATCCCGCTGTTGGTTATTGGCCGGAGAGTTGTCTCGGTCATGTCTGCATGGTTCCCGAACCCGTAGGGTCTACACACTTAAGGTTCGGTGACGCTAGAGTTGTTATGGGAAATAGTATGTGGTTACTGAAGGTTGTCCGGAGTCCCGGATGAGATCCCGGACATGACGAGGAGCTCCGGAATGGTTCGGAGGTGAAGATCGGTATATTGGACGAAGGGTATTGGAGTCCGGAATTGTTCCGGGGGTACCAGGTGATGACCAGCGTGTTCGAAAGGGGTTTCGGAGGCCCCGGCAAGCGTTGGGGGGCCTTATGGGCCAAGGGGAGAGGGCACATCAGCCCACTAAGGGGCTGAGCGCCCCTCCCACCCCATCTCACGTAACCAGGAGAGGTGGGGGCGCCACCCCTAGGGCAGCCGCCCCTCCCGGCTTGGGGGGCAAGTTTCCTAGGGGGTGGGGGCGCCCAAACCCATCTAGGGTTTCCCCTGTGGCCGCCGCCCCTCCCCTAGGGAACCCTAGGGCGCCTCCCCCTCCTCCCTTCCCCCTATATATAGTGAGGGAGAGAGAGGGCAGCCACACCCTTCCCCTGGCGCAGCCCTCTTCCTCCTCCAACACCTCATCCTCCTCCGTAGTGCTTGGCGAAGCCCTGTCGGAGAACCACGAGCTCCATCACCACCACGCCGTCGTGATGTCGGAGTTTTCCCTCAACTTCTCCTCTCACCTTGCTGGATCAAGAAGGAGGAGACGTCTCCCAACCGTACGTGTGTTGAACGCGGAGGTGCCGTCCGTTCGGTGCTAGGATCATCGGTGATTTGGATCACGACGAGTACGACTCCATCAACCCCGTTCACTTGAACGCTTCCGCTTAGCGATCTACAAGGGTATGTAGATGCACTCCCCTCTCCCTCGTTGCTAGATGACTCCATAGATTGATCTTGGTGATGCGTAGAAAATTTTAAAATTCTGCTACGTTCCCCAACAGTGGCATCATGAGCTAGGTCTATGCGTAGTTTCTATGCATGAGTAGAATACAAGTTGTTGTGGGCATCGATTTTGTCAATTTTCTTGCCGTTACTAGTCTTATCTTGATTCGGCGGCATCGTGGGATGAAGCGGCCCGGACCAACCTTACACGTACTCTTACGTGAGACTGGTTCCACCGACTGACATGCACTAGTTGCATAAGGTGGCTAGCGGGTGTCTGTCTCTCCCACTTTAGTCGGATCGGATTCGATGAAAAGGGTCCTTATGAAGGGTAAATAGAAATTGGCATATCATGTTGTGGTTTTGGCGTAGGTAAGAAACGTTCTTGCTAGAAACCTATAGCAGCCACGTAAAAACTTGCAACAACAATTAGAGGACGTCTAACTTGTTTTTGCAGCATGTGCCGTGTGATGTGATATGGCCAAAAGGATGTGATGAATGATATATATGATGTATGAGATTGATCATGTTCTTGTAATAGGAATCACGACTTGCATGTCGATGAGTATGACAACCGGCAGGAGCCATAGGAGTTGTCTTAATTTATTTATGACCTGCGTGTCAACTTAAACGTCATGTAATTAATTTACTTTATTGCTAAAGCGTTAGCCATAGTAGTAGAAGTAATAGATGACGAGACAACTTCAAGAAGACACGATGATGGAGATCATGGTGTCATGCCGGTGACAACGATGATCATGGAGCCCCGAAGATGGAGTTCAAAAGGAGCAAAATGATATTGGCCATATCATGTCACTATTTGATTGCATGTGATGTTTATCATGTTTTACATCTTATTTGCTTAGAACGACGGTAGCTTAAATAAGATGATCCCTCGCAATAATTTCAAGAAGAGTGTTCCCCCTAACTGTGCACCGTTGCGAAGGTTCGTTGTTTCGAAGCACCACGTGATGATCGGGTGTGATAGATTCTAACATTCGAATACAACGGGTGTAAGCCAGATTTACACACGTAATACACTTAGGTTGACTTGACGAGCCTAGCATGTACATACATGGCCTCGGAACACGGAAGACCGAAAGGTCGAACATGAGTCGTATAGAAGATACGATCAACATGAGATGTTCACCGTTGATGACTAGTCCGTCTCACGTGATGATCGGACACGGCCTAGTCGATTCGGATCATGTTTCACTTAGATGACTAGAGGGATGTCTATCTGAGTGGGAGTTTATTAAATAATTTGATTAGATGAACTCAATTATCATGAACATAGTCTAAATTCTCTTTGCAAATATGTTGTAGATAAATAGCTCACGTTGTAGCTCCCTGTTTCAACACGTTCCTAGAGAAAAATTAAGTTGAAAGATATTGTAAGCAATGATGCGGACTAGGTCCGTAGTCCGAGGAGTGTCCTCACTGCTACACAGAAGGCTTACGTCTTTGATACACCGCTCGATGTGCAAACCCCTACAACGTCGTCTGTGGATGTTTTGAACACCTGACAGACACATCCTGATGACTACTTGATAGTTTAGTGCACCATACTTTACGGCTTAGAATCGGGATTCCAATGACGTTTTGAACGCCATAGAACATATGAGATGTTCCAAGAGCTGAAATTGGGATTTCAGGCTCATGCCCGTGTTGAGAGGTGTGAGACCTCTGACAAGTTCTTTTGCCAACAAGATGGAGGAGAATAGCTCAGCTAGTGAGCATGTGCTCAGAATGTCTGGGTGCTACAATCACTTAAATCAAGTGGGAGTTAAACTTCCAGATAAGATAGTGATTGATAGAGTTCTCTAGCCATTATCACTAAGCTACTAGATCTTCGTGATGAACTATGACATGCAAGGGATGGAGTTGATCCCGGAGCTGTTCGCGGTGCTTAAGACCGCAAAAGGTAGAAATCAAGAAGGAGCATCAAGTGTTGATGGTTTAACAAGACCACTGGTTTCAAGAAGGGCAAGGGCTAGAAGGGAAACTTCATGGATGGAAAACCAGTTGTCGCTCCAGTGAAGGAACCCAAGGTTGAACCTAAACCCGAGACTAAGTGCTTCTATTGTAAAGGGAACGGTCACTGATAGTGGAATTACCCCAAATGCATGGTAGATAAGAAGGCTGGCAACTTCAACAAACTATATACGTGTTATTAATGTGTACCTCACTAGTACTCCTGGTAGCACCCGGGTATTGGATACCGGTTCAGTTACTATTATTGGTGATTTGAAGCAAAAGCTACGGACTAAACGGAGACTGGCTAAGGGCGAGGTGACGATGTGTGTTGGAAGTGTTTCCAAAGTTGATGAGATCACCATCGCACGCTCCATCTGCCTTCGGGATTAGTATTAAACCTAGATAAATGTTATCAGGTGTCTACGTTGAGCATGAATATGATTAGATCATGTTCATTGCAATACGGTCATTCATTTAAGTTAGAGAATAATGGTTATTATGTTTACATGAATGATACCTTTCATGGTCATGCACCCTATGTGAATGGTTCATTGAATCTCGGTCGTGGTAATACACACGTTCACGCCAAAAGATGTAGAGTTAATAATGATAGTACCACTTTCTCGTGGCACTGCCGCTTAGGTCATATTGGCGTAAGATGCATGAAGAAACTCCATGTCGATGGATGTTTGGAGTCACTTGATTTTGAATCACTTGACACATGCGACCCATGCCTCATGGGCAGGATGACTAAGACCCCGTTTTCAGGTACAATGAAACGGGCAAGTGACTTGTTGGAAATCATGCATGCTGATGCGTGTGATCCAGTGAGAATTGAAGCGTGCGGTGGATATCGCTATTTTCTCATATTCACTGACGATTTGGGTAGATATAGGTATATCTACTTAATGAAGCACAAGTCTGAAACATTTGAAAAGTTCAAGCGATTTCAGAGTGAAGTTAAGAATCATCATAACAATAAGATCATGTTCCTACGATCTGAACAAAAGGGGATTTTCTGAGTTATGAGTTTGGCAATCACTTAAGACATTGTGGAATTGTTTCATAGTTGAAGCCACCTGGAACACCACAAGGCAATGGTGTGTCCGGACGTCGTAATCGAACACTATGAGATATGGTGCGATCTATGATGTCTCTTACCGATCTACCGTTTTCATTTTGAGGTTATGCGTTAGAGACAGCTGCATTCACTTTAGATAGGACACCATCTAAGTCCGTTGAGACGACGTCATATGAACATTGGTTTGGCAAGAAACCAAAGTTGTCATTTCTTAATGTTTGGGGATGCGATGCTTAGGGCTTCAGCCGGAGAAGCTCGAACCCAAAGCGGACAAACACATCTTCATAGGATACCCAAAGGTGACAGTAGGGTATGACGAAGCTATGTACCTAGGGTAGGGGCATGGACCTGTCCTAAGAGCCCTACCCAAGGACATCCTTGGAAGAAGTCACCTTTCAATCGACTTGAAGGTACCCACTCGACGGGTTCAAGACACTCGACCAAGAAGCTACCACTCGACCACGAAGCCAACCACTCGACTGCCAGGAGATCTAAAGTCACTCCGCAGGCAAACGGTCGGCTATTAAGTAGTCTTTATGGTCATTATAGCACTTTATTACTAGCGTTACCAGTAACGCCCCGCCTTAATGTACATTGAACCCTTGGTAACGTGGGCTGGCCGGGGTCCTGGCGCACTCTATATAAGCCACCCCTCCTCCGAGACAAGGGTTCGCACCTCTGTTATTCACACGCCTATAATCCAATCGACCGCCTCCGGGCACCGAGATGTAGGGCTGTTACTTCCTCCGCGAAGGGCCTGAACTTGTACATCCTGGTGTGTTTACAGCCTCTCCATAGCTGAGATCTAGCCTCTCCATACTCACCCCCCTACATCACTGTCAGAGTTAGAACCACGACAGTTGGCGCCCACCGTGGGGCAGGAATCTTAGCGCCTAGTTGGAGAAGTTGCGATTTTTCCGATCCCTTTGATCATGGTTTCGTGCGGAGTTTTGGTGGAGGGCCGCGAGATCCGTCTCAGCGCGCTCATGTTCATCACCGACGACTCCACTTGGCTTCAGGAGGCACCACTCGACATCGACGCGCTCCCCGTCCGCGGTGCGACGCACTTCCGCGCATGCGTTCGTGGCGTCCTCCTGCGGCAGCCGTCGACCCAGTATCGGTCGGCCCCCGTGTCGTCTCCCCGCCCTATCTCCCACCAGTGCAAGCGCTCCGGTCGGTCGAGACTTCAGAGGTGGGTGAGGCACGCCGTGGCTCGCCAGTCGGCCGCCCAACAAGTCGCGGCAATCGAGCCCGACGAATCCCTCTACGGCCTGTTCGACTGGCTCCGCGGAGACCGCATCCGAGTGCGACAGCAGCGACCCAGCGGCTGAGGTTCTGGCGGTCGATGGAACACACAGTCCTCCCGGCTTCCCTCGCGCTGATGGAGGCGCGGGTGGGGGCGACCCGTCGCATCCCCACGATGAGTATCTCCCCGAACCTCTCACGTCATTGCAGCGAGAGGAGCTTCGCCGCCGGAACATGGACGCACTCCACACTCCTATCGTCGAAGAAACCCCCGAGGCCCGGGCCTTGGAGGACGCGCGCTTGGCTAACTTGGCCGAGCGCACTCGACTGGAGAATCTCCAGCGAATACTCGACGAGCAAGCGCGTCAGCGAGCTCCCGAGTCCAGTCGACGTCAGCTCTTCCCGCCGACGCAGGTATATCGAACCCCAGTTCAGAATTTGGCCGCTGCGGCCCGTATAGCAGAGTCGATTCAGCCCTCCCAGTCAGAGGCTGGCAGGGGCTTGTTGCAGATCAGAGCGTTGCTCCGGGCGGCGGGAAACCAGAATTCCGCTATTTCTCAGTCACGGAATAGGATCCACAGTCGATCCGTTGCAACGGATACAGTCCAGTCGGCTCACAGCCCGAGATCGCCCCCGAGGCGTGAGGGACGTGGAGACCGGCACGATCAGTACAGAAGAAATGAGCAGTATGATCACCGATTTGATCGTGATGATCGATGTCGAGTGCCAACCCCTCCCCCGAGGAGTGGGTCGTATGCGCCTCGACAGCAAGATGACAGACGCCCTCATAGTGTTGGGCGGAGGATTCCAGTCGACCCCAGGGACCCAGGCTTTGATGCGAGATCCATCCTCGTTCAAGGTTTGGTTGACAGGAACAGATCTCATCGAGAAGGCCACGACAGAGATGCGCCTGCCAGCAGCAGAGTACATGCTTCAGGGCTAGAGTGTTTCAGTCGAGCCATCCGAGCCGCAGTGATTCCTCCCAACTTCAGGTTGGCGACGGGAGTCAGCAAGTTCACCGGTGAGTCTAAACCTGACACTTGGCTTGAAGATTACAGAGTGGCTGTACAGATTGGCGGTGGCAATGATGAGGTGGCTATGAAGCATTTGCCTCTCATGTTAGAGGGCTCAGCCAGAGCGTGGCTAAATCAGTTGGCACCCAGCAGCATCTACACTTGGGAGGACCTCTCCCGAGTGTTTGTCACAACCTTTGAGGGAACATGCAAGCGACCTGCAGGCCTTACAGAATTGCGGTCTTGCGTGCAGAAACCGAATGAAACTCTGAGGGATTACATCCAGAGGTGGATCACATTGCATCACACGGTTGAGAATGTACCAGATCATCAAGTAGTTTGTGCCTTTAAGGAAGGCATTAAGTACAGAGAATTGAATCTGAAGTTCGGTCAAACTGGAGAGATGTCTCTGAATCGGATGATGGAGATTGCCACCAAATACGCTAATGGTGAAGACGAAGATCGACTCCGGAGTGGCAAGCACAAGGCAGTCGCCCAAGAAACCGGAGGAAACTCTAGTCGGAAACAGAAGCGGAAGGCCGAGCCAGCCGGCCCTGGGGAGGCCCTGGCCGTAACCCAAGGAAAATTCAAGGGAAAGCCCAAAGGGCCCTGGAAGCCCAAGAAAGTCAAGCATCAAGATGGGAATGATGTTTTGGACCTGCCATGTCACATCCACACCAAGAAAGATGAAGAGGGTAATTTTATTTACCCAAAGCATACCACTCGACAGTGCCGGCTCCTGATCCAGCAGTTTCAGGGCAAGCAGTCCAAAGATAAGGAAAAAGAGTCGGACAGAGTTGAGGACAAGGAAGATAGTGACGATGGATACCCCCAAGTCAATTCCACCCTGATGATTTTTGCTGATGTCGAAAGCAAAAGTCGACTGAAAGTCATTAACCGTGAGGTGAATATGGTTGCCCCGGCAACACCCAGTTATCTGAAGTGGTCTCAGACTGCCATCACATTCGACCAGTCTGATCACCCTACGCACATTGCCACCCCTGGGAGGCAAGATTTGGTGGTCGACCCAGTTGTCGAAGGCACTCGACTGACCAAAGTCCTGATGGATGGTGGCAGTGGCCTGAACATACTATACGCAGAAACATTGAAAGGGATGGGCATTCCGATGTCCAGGCTCAGTACCAGCAACATGAGCTTCCACGGGGTCATCCCCGGGAAGAAACCCGAATCACTCGGCCAGATTGCTCTTGATGTGGTTTTCGGTGATTCGAAGAATTACCGCAAGGAAAAGTTGACATTCGAGGTCGTGGACTTCCAAAGCGCTTATCATGCCATTTTGGGCAGGCTAGCTTATGCATGCTTCATGGTTCGACCGTGTTACGTGTACCTCAAACTGAAGATGCCTGGCCCCAGAGGTGTGATCACTGTTACAGGCAATCGAAAGAAAGCAGAAGAGTGTTTTCAGAAAGGCTCAAAGATCGCTGATGCTCAGATGGCAGTGGTCGAGCTGCAAGAGTACCAGAAGACCGCCGATCCGAGTGAATTGTTGCGAGCCAAGAAGCCTGCTTCAGAATCAGCTTTTCAGTCGTCTGGTGAAACAAAGACGGCCCACATTCACCCGACCGACCCCAATGCTGCCCCGACTCACATCTCAACGACGCTCAACTCCAAATAGGAAGAAGCGCTCGTCCAGCTCCTCCGTGAGAACTGGGACATCTTCGCATGGAAACCCTCTGACATGCCTGGAGTTCCCAGAGAGCTGGCTGAGCACCGTCTACGAGTCGACCCAAAATTCAAGCCTGTGAAAGAACATCTTCGACGGTCCGCCGTCCAGAAGAAGCAAGCCATTGGCGAGGAGGTGGCTCGGCTCTTAGCAGCGGAGTTCATCCGAGAGATTTACCACTCCGAGTGGCTCGCCAATGTCGTCATGGTCCCCAAGAAGGACAAGTCACTTCGCATGTGCATTGATTTTAAACATATCAATCGGGCCTGCCCGAAAGATCATTTTCCTCTCCCTCGCATCGACCAAATAGTCGACTCGACCGCGGGGTGCGAGAGATTGTCTTTTCTAGACGCCTATTCCGGGTACCATCAGATCCGTCTGTATGGACCCGACGAGATCAAAACGGCTTTCATCACTCCATTTGGATGCTTCTGTTACGTCACCATGCCGTTCGGCCTCAAGAATGCCGGAGCCACGTTCATGAGGATGATTCAGAAGTGTTTACTCACTCAAATCAGTCGGAACGTGGAGGCATACATGGATGATATTGTGGTCAAGTCATGGAAAGGTTCCGACCTGGGGACTGACCTTGCTGAAACCTTTGCCAACCTCAGAAGGTATGATATCAAACTCAATCCATCAAAGTGCACATTCGGAGTTCCAGGTGGAAAGTTACTCGGTTTTCTCGTTTCCGAACGGGGGATCGACGCCAATCCTGAAAAAGTTGGTACCATACTCCGGATGAAGCGTCCTGTGCGTGTGCACGATGTCCAAAAGCTTACAGGCTGCTTGGCCGCTCTAAGTCGATTCATTTCTCGTCTCGGTGAAAAGGCGTTGCCTCTTTACCGACTGATGAAGAAGTCTGACAAGTTCGAGTGGACTCCAGAAGCTGATGCAGCATTTGTAGAGCTCAAAGCTCTGCTCTCCACCCAGCCGGTGCTTGCTGCCCCAATCAGCAAAGAGCCTCTGCTGCTTTACATTGCAGCCACAGGACAAGTTGTCAGTTCAGTACTTACGGTCGAGCGGGAAGAAGAAGGAAAGGCCTTCAGAGTTCAGCACCCAGTCTATTATGTGTCTGAAGCTTTGACCCCTTCAAAACAAAGATATCCTCATTACCAGAAGCTTGTATATGGGATTTATATGACCACGAAGAAGGTTTCACATTACTTCTCTGACCACTCCATTACAGTCGTCAGCGACGCCCCACTGTCAGAGATTCTGCACAACAGAGATGCAACTGGTTGAGTGGCTAAGTGGGCGATTGAACTCCTTCCCTTAGATGTCAAGTTTGAAGCAAAGAAGGCTATCAAGTCCCAAGCAATCGCAGATTTCGTTGCCGAGTGGATCGAACAGCAACTTCCAACTCAAGTTCACTCGGAGCACTGGACCATGTTCTTCGATGGATCTAAGATGCTGAATGGTTCCGGTGCTGGGGTAGTATTAGTCTCCCCCCGAGGAGATAAGCTCAGATACGTTCTCCAGATTCACTTCGATTCCTCCAATAATGAAGCAGAATATGAAGCACTTTTGTATGGATTGCGCATGGCCATTTCACTCGGCGTCCGTCGCCTCATGGTCTATGGCGACTCAGATTTGGTGGTTAATCAAGTGATGAAGGAGTGGGACGTCAGAAGTCCGGCAATGACTGGTTATTGCAATGCAGTGAGAAAGTTAGAAAAGAAATTCGAGGGGTTAGAACTTCATCACATCCCCCGACTGAAAAATCAGGCGGCTGACGATTTGGCAAAGATAGGCTCCAAGAGAGAAGCCATTCCCAGCAACGTGTTCCTGGAGCACATCCACTCGCCGTCAGTCCAAGAAGATCATTTTACAGAAGAGGCCCCGCAGCCGAAAAGTGCCATAGATCCGACTGAAGTTGAAGTCCCTGTTGTGGTCGACCTAATCATGGAAGTCTTGGCAATCACTCCCGACTGGACGATACCGTACATCGCTTATATCCTAAGGAAAGAACTCCCGAAAGACGAGGAAGAGGCTCGACAGATCGTCCGCCGATCCAAGGCCTTCACAGTCATAAAGGGACAGTTGTATAGAGAAAGCGCGACTGGAATCGGTCAGAAGTGCATAACGCCAGGAGAAGGTCAGATAATCCTTGATGATATCCACTCGGGGACCTGTGGTCACCATGCGTCCTCTCGGACCATTGTGGCTAAAGCATACCGAGCGGGATTTTACTGGCCAAAGGCAAACGAAATGGCAAAAGAGATAGTCGACAAGTGTGGAGGATGCCAGTTCTACTCCAACATGTCACACAAGCCTGCGTCAGCCCTGAAGACCATTCCACTCGTCTGGCCCTTTGCTGTTTGGGGACTGGACATGGTCGGTCCACTGAGAACAGGCAGGAGCGGTTTCACACATGTGCTTGTGGCAGTCGACAAGTTTACCAAATGGATTGAAGCTAAGCCTATCAAGAATCTTGATGCTTGCACCGCTATCAGTTTCGTCAGGGGGTTAACATTCAGATATGGAGTCCTGCATAGCATCATCACTGACAATGGGTCAAACTTTGATTCGGACAAGTTCATAGCTTTTTGCGCCTCTCAAGGCACACGAGTCGACTACGCATCGGTCGCCCATCCCCAGTCGAACGGACAAGCTGAAAGGGCAAATGGTCTGATTCTCAAAGGGCTAAAGCCCCGGCTGATGCGTGACCTCAAGCACGCAGCGGGCGCATGGGTCGACGAGCTTCTGTCAGTTCTATGGGGATTGAGGAGCACCCCAAATCGGTCGACTGGAAGAACTTCGTTCTTTCTGGTTTATGGAGCCGAAGCAGTTCTGCCGAGTGATCTTCTTCACAACGCACCCCGAGTCGAACTTTATACCGAAGATGAAGCAGAACAAGCCCGGCAAGACGCAGTCGACCTCCTAGAAGAAGAGAGGGAAATGGCCATGATCAGATCAACCATTTATCAGCAAGACTTGCGTCGATTCCACACCAGAAATGTGAAGAGTCGAGCCTTCCAGGAAGGAGATTTGGTCCTCCGAGTGGATCAACAGAAACCACACAAGCTTGCTCCTACTTGGGAAGGCCCCTTCATCGTCACCAGAGTCCTCCACAATGGAGCGTATCACCTCTACAATGTTGATCGCCAGATCGACGAGCCGCGAGCTTGGAATGCGGAACTGCTCTGCCCCTTTTACACTTGAGTTCTCCCTTGGACGAGATGTAATAAGAAAAACTTCTGCAGTTCATTTTTGTCAAAGATAAGAGTGTTCCAATAATTGCTGTCACTTTTGTTTGCATACGAAATCCCCCAGTGGGTGACTTAGCTGCGAATCCATTTCGCCTAAGTTTGAAAAATCCTACCGAGTGGCGAGCCAGACTCCCACTCGGGGGCTTAGCTGCAGCCCAGTGCTTGCCTAAGTATTTAAAAATCCTACCGAGTGGCGAGCCAGACTCCCACTCGGAGGCTTAGCTGCAGCCCAGTGCTCGCCTAAGTATTCAAAAATCCTACCGAGTGGAGAGCAAACCTCCCACTCGGGGGCTTAGCTACAGCCCAGTGCTCGCCTAAGTGTTTAAAAATCCTACCGAGTGGAGAGCAAACCTCCCACTCGGAGGCTTAGCTGCAGCACCGTGCTCGCCTAAGTGTTTAAAAATCCTACCGAGTGGCGAGCCAGACTCCCACTCGGGGGCTTAGCTGCAGCCCTGTGCTCGCCTAAGTGTTTAAAAATCCTACCGAGTGGCGAGCCAGACTCCCACTCGGGGGCTTAGCTGCAGCCCTGTGCTCGCCTAAGTGTTTAAAAATCCTACCGAGTGGCGAGCCAGACTCCCACTCGGGGGCTTAGCTGCAGCCCTGTGCTCGCCTAAGTGTTTAAAAATCCTACCGAGTGGCGAGCCAGACTCCCACTCGGGGGCTTAGCTGCAGCCCTGTGCTCGCCTAAGTGTTTAAAAATCCTACCGAGTGAGAGCAAACCTCCCACTCGGGGGCTTAGCTGCAGCCCAGTGCTCGCCTAAGTATTTAAAAATCCTACCGAATGGAGAGCAAACCTCCCACTCGGGGGCTTAGCTGCAGCCCAGTGCTCGCCTAAGTGTTTAAAAATCCTACCGAGTGGAGAGCAAACCTCCCACTCGGAGGCTTAGCTGCAGCCCAGTGCTCGCCTAAGTGTTTAAAAATCCTACCGAGTGGAGAGCAAACCTCCCACTCGGAGGCTTAGCTGCAGCCCAGTGCTCGCCTAAGTGTTTAAAAATCCTACCGAGTGGAGAGCAAACCTCCCACTCGGAGGCTTAGCTGCAGCCCAGTGCTCGCCTAAGTGTTTAAAAATCCTACCGAGTGGAGAGCAAACCTCCCACTCGGAGGCTTAGCTGCAGCCCAGTGCTCGCCTAAGTGTTTAAAAATCCTACCGAGTGAGAGCAGACCTCCCACTCGGGGGCTTAGCTGCAGCCCAGCGCTCGCCTAAGTACAGGACACAACCCAATCCGCAAGGACGACGAGGCGCAGGTCGACTGCTACCTTCTCCTTCGGAGTTACGCCACAAATACAAGGTTATTCCGAGTGAAGATCAAGTTCCACTCGACGGATCAAACCATGAAGATATTCAACGAGAAATCAAGTTCAGATAAATCCTAAAGGTCCCAGACCTCAGATCAAAGTACTCGAGCCCTCGGCTCGGCAGAGTTTAACGGTTACAAATCCACTCGGCATTCCGAGGCAAATTTAAAGTGAAGCATAAAAGTTTTTCATTCCTCAAGCGGAGGGCTGGAAGGAGCGACGAACTCGTCCAAGTCGATCCCGTCTACAATACGAGTAGCAGCAGCGATGAAAGTCTCCATGAAGTCTTGAAAGCTATGCTTCCTGGTATTGGCAACTTGAAGGGCGGCCAGCTTTTCTTCTCGCGCCTCCTTGCAATGGACGCGGACCAGAGACAGAGCGACATCATCACCACATCTAGCAGAAGATTTCTTCCATTCCGCCACTCGACCTGGGACTTCATTAAGTCGAGCCATCAGGGACTCGAGGTCGTTCTGAAGCGTCGTCCCAGGCCAGAGTGATGTGTCGATCCGCGACATCGCAACCTTCAGCCGGGCGAGATAGTCAACAACGCTGGTAACACGAGACTCCAGTCGGAGCACGTTCATAGCAGCCTCGTCCTTCACGAGAGAATTGGCGGGATCCAAGCCTGGCTCCACTCGACTGGTTTCCTCTTCAAAGTTCTGGCAGAATTCTGCAAACACGATTCAAGAATAAGACAGTGGCCCTACACGGGCTTGGTAACTGCAAGACAGCCGGGTCGGAGTAATTACCTTCGAGCATGACGAACAACTTCTTGGCGATTCCACCAAGATAAGTCTCCAGATCGTTCACCTTCCCCACCAGCTCACCCGCCTTGTCATGCAGAACCATCTTGTCGTTCTTCAGTCGACTGACCTCTTGATTAGCTATCTCGAGAGCAGCTTTCAGTCTGGAGTTCTCCTGCTCAAGAGTTCCGACCGAAGCCAGTTTCTCTTCTGCAAGCTTCGTTTTGCTCGAGGCCTCCTTCTGCGCTTCGGCAAGATCTCGATCCTTCTTCTTCAGAGCTTCCTCCAGTTTATCTACAGAACGCCGAGTGAGCTCAGCATCAAGAACGGGCGAGAAAGAAAAGTCACTCATCAAGAATGAGAAACCTCGCCAGCCATACCTTTTGCTTCTTCTTGCGCCTTCTGCAGATTCTGTTGAGCAAGCTTCAAGTCAAGGTTGAGTTGGATCTGTTTGTTCTCCAACTCAGTATAGAGAGCCACAAGTCCACAGGATTTCTGCAAAAATCAGTCGACAGAGGTCCAAAATAAGTTACTTCCGAGTAACCAAGAGACAATGATGGTGCTTCTAAGACTACAGCTGAATCAAAAACATCCAACAGTAGTCTCGGGGACTACACCCAGTGGGTGCACTCAGCGTGCCCCCACTGGTTTTGCAAAAAAAATCGACTTCCCGCAGTCGACCGGATACAGTTTCACTCGACATGGCCTGACCAGACCGAGTGAAGAAGTACAACTACCGTAACACAATATAAAGACTATAGTCGACTGCCAGCAGTCCACCGTAGTCCCGGGGACTACACCCAGTGGGTGCACTAAGCGTGCCCCCACTCGTCCAAGACTTAACAGACACACCCAGTGGGTGTACAGATTTAAAGATCTTCGGAAAAGAGATTCTTCAAACAGCATATCGTAACAGACCAAGTGTTGAGTCGACTGACCTGGACGTTACTCTGAAGAGCTGAACTCACGTCATAAGCTGCTTGGCTGGCTTCTCGAACCACCTTGACCTGCTCCATCATGATCCCTTCCTGGCGTACAGCTTCCTTAGCAACATCCGCTTGGTCCTCAGGGACGTGGTGTGTGGCGAAGAGCGAGGGTGGATCCGCAGTCGACGTCGAGGGCCGCACACTCGTCAGAGGATTGGCGAAAGTCACAGAAGCCCGAGTGGTTTCACCACCGTCTCGAGCTACGGCCTCAGGCGCCGGAGTGGATCGTGGGGTCTCGCCAGCCGGCGCTCTCCTTTTCTGCCTCACTCTTGGTGGCGCTTCGTTGTCGTCGTCAGGGAGGTTAATGACATGAGAAGGAGCTACGGGAAAAATTCAGTCGACCGGAGTTATGAGAAATCATCAGTCGATTCAAGGCAGAACATCAGTAATCATACCGGGGTTGGAAGTAACAGCATCCTCCATCTCTTGTTCATCGTCCTTGGCGGAGATCTCAGAAGTAGCAGCACTGCAAATCTCGAAAGTCAGTCAGTCGGCTCAATGAATCGACCAAGGATCTGTCCACGGTCGACAAAGGAAAACAAGTTTCATTATTACCCAGAAATGGTGGGGACAGTTATCTTCATCTTGGGCAGGGCCTTGGGCGGCTTGGACGGCGTCGCGCGTGGGTGCTTGGGGGCCTTTTCGGTCGGCGTAGGAGAAGAGGTCCGAGGGCGTTTCGACGACTGCCCAACAGGAGCAGTCGCCTTACCACGTTCCCGCACTGGATCGTGTGTAAGCTTGGATCGCCTCTCCGAGCGGGGGGGTTCAACCTCCTCCTCCTCCTCTTTGCTGGAGTCGACGTCGTCGTCTCCCTCTCCTTCGCCATCGGATTCCCATTCGCCTTGTTCATCTCCACTCTCACCTCCGCTCACCTCCCCTTCCTCAGTTGGCTCCTGTGCCCCGTTGGGTGTCGAGTACATCTCAGTAGTTTCCTGGAAAACAACAGACAAGACAAAAGTCAATCGACCAATTCAAAGAAGACCAATGAAGAAAACAAGATCTCAGTCGGGAGCATAAAGTCAGACCTGGTCCACTTCGTATGTGTTGTCGAGTGGAGAAACCCTCCTGGCCCCTCGGGGGTTGTCTTTGTTTCCTGTGATGCTCAACAGCCACCCCTCCAACATCTCATCAGTGACCTCCTCCGGGTGGATCCGAGTGGTGTCTTTGAGACCCAAGTATAGCCACATCGGGTGGTCACGAGCCTGGAGCGGTTGGATGCGCCTCCGAAGGAAGACCTCCAGCAAGTCCATGCCAGTCACGCCATCGCGGACAAGCTGAACCACTCGACCAACCAGCACTTTGACTTGGGCCTTTTCTTCCGGCGTCACTTTCAGAGAAGCAGGTTTTTGAGCTCGGTCGAGAGAGAAAGGGGGAAGCCCAGTTGACTGTCCTGGGGTCGCCTGGTCTTTACAGTAAAACCAGGTCGCCTGCCAACCACGGACCGACTCTGGGAAAGTGATAGATGGAAAACAACTCTTTCCCCTCGTCTGGATCGCCAGGCCCCTGCACAGCTGGATCACCTGCGTCCTTTCGTCACTCGACTTGGCCTTCTTGACCGATTGGGAACGGCAAGTGAAGATGTGCTTAAAGAGTCCCCAATGGGGGCGGCAACCCAGGAAACCCTCACACAAGGAAATGAAAGCAGCAAGGTACACGATAGAGTTGGGAGTGAAGTGGTGGAGCTGCGCTCCGAAGAAGTTCAGAAAGCTCCGGAAAAAAGGATGAGGGGGCAGAGAAAACCCGCGATCGATATGGGTGGAGAGGAGGACACACTCACCATCAAGAGGTTGGGGCTCGACTTCTCTCCCCGGGAGGCGCACAGCTTTGTAAGGAATGACTCCTCCCTCAACCATATCATCGAGATCTTCCTGCCGAATCACCGACGACATCCAGTCGCTCTGGATCCAGCCTCTGGGCAGAGCAGTCCTTGAGGAAGATCCGCCCTGAGCGGACTTCTTCCCTTTCCCCTGCGCCGCCGCCTTCTTCGCGCGCTCCAGAGCAGACGTCTTGCCCTTCACCATCGTCGCCGGCAAATCTCGAACGGGCCTGCGGCGCTAGGGTGAGAGCGGAGGTGGCGGAGGACTTTGCGAAGGGAGAAAGAAAGGAGAGAGCACTATTTGGAAACCCGAGCCGGCGGCTTATAAGAGGCCGCTTCCGAGTGGCTGACTGGTAGGCCCAGGCTATCCCGTCAAATCCCGCAGCAGACGCGCGCGCAGTACGTGGCGAAAAAGGTGGCACGGAAATCAAGGAGCTTCCGCCTTATCACATCCGATTACTGCGGACGCGCCCGTCCTGCTCGCTTCCCGATGTTCAAATCCCGCGAAATCTGCGGGCTGCGGAACAACTCATCAAACAGAAGATCCCTCTCGCGCCGGCACTCGGTATTTCACAAGTAAGGAAATTCACTCGACGAGAGACCAAGAATGGATCAAGGTGACCGAAAGAAGTTGACAACGTCATCCGTGGCGATTGATCCAGTGCAAGACATTCATATGACGCTAAGAACCAGTCGGAAGGACCCCCAACTCCTTCCCCACTCGAACCTCGATCCATTCGGGGGCTAATGACGAAGCTATGTACCTAGGGTAGGGGCATGGACCTGTCCTAAGAGCCCTACCCAAGGACATCCCTGGAAGAAGTCACCTTTCAATCGACTTGAAGGTACCCACTCGACGGGTTCAAGACACTCGACCAAGAAGCTACCACTCGACCACGAAGCCAACCACTCGACTGCCAGGAGATCTAATGTCACTCCGTAGGCAAACGGTCGGCTATTAAGTAGTCTTTATGGTCATTATAGCACTTTATTACCAGCGTTACCAGTAACGCCCCGCCTTAATGTACATTGAACCCTTGGTAACGTGGGCTGGCCGGGGTCCTGGCGCACTCTATATAAGCCACCCCCTCCTCCGAGACAAGGGTTCGCACCTCTGTTATTCACACGCCTATAATCCAATCGACCGCCTCCGGGCACCGAGACGTAGGGCTGTTACTTCCTCCGCGAAGGGCCTGAACTCGTACATCCTGGTGTGTTTACAGCCTCTCCATAGCTGAGATCTAGCCTCTCCATACTCACCCCCCTACATCACTGTCAGAGTTAGAACCACGACAGGGTATACCTTCTATCTCAGATCCGAGGGCAAATTGTTTGTCGCTAAGAACGGGTCCTTTCTCGAGAAGGAGTTTCCCTCGAAAGAATTGAGTGGGAGGAAGATAGAACTTGATGAGGTCGTCGAACCTTTACTTCAACCAGAGAGTGATGCAACACAGAAAGATGTTTTCTGTGGCGCCTACATTTGTTGAAGAAGAAGTTAATGTTAGTGATCATGAAGCTTCAGATCAAGTTGCTATCGAACCTCGTAGGTCGACAAGGATATGTACTACTCCTGAGTGGTACGGTAATCCTGTCTTAGATATCATGTTATTAGACAACAATGAACCTACGAGCTATGGAGAAGCAATGATGGGCCCATATTCCGACAAATGGTTAGAAGCCATGAAATCCGAGATAGGATCCATGTATCAGAACAAATTATGGACTTTGGTGGACTTGCCCGATGATCGGCAAGCCATTGGGATAAATGGATCTTTAAGAAGAAGACGTACGTGGGCGGTAATGTTACCGTCTATGAAGCTTGACTTGTGGGAAAGAGTCTTTTCACAAGTTCAAGGAGTTGACTACGATGAGAATTTCTCACCCGTAGCGATGCTTAAGTCCGTCGGAATCATGTTAGCATTAGCTGTATTTTTCGATTATGAAATCTGACAGATGGATGTCAAAATGAGTTTTCTTACCAGTTTTCGTAAGAAAGAGTTGTATGTGATACAATCAAAGTTTTGTCGATCCTAAGGATGCTAAAAGGTATGCTGGCTCCAGCAATCCTTCTATGGACTAGAGCAAGCATCTCAGAGTCGGAATATATGCTTTGATGGAGTGATCAAAGCTTTTAGGTTTATACAATGCTTGCTAGAAACTTGTATTTACAAGAAAGTGAGTGGGAGCACTACAACATTTCTGATAAGTATATGTGGATGACATATTGTTGATTTGAAATGATGTAGAATTTCTGGAAAGCATAAACGGTTGTTTGAAGAGTGATTTTCAAAGGAAGACCTGGATAAAGCTGCTTACATATTGGGCATCAAGATCTATAGAAATAGATCAAGACGCCTGATGATACTTTCAAAGAACGCACACCTTGACATGTTTTTGAAAGAGTTCAAAATAGATCAGTCAAAGAAGGGGTTCTTACCTGAGTTGTAAGGTGTGAAGTTGAGTAAGACTCAAAGCTTGACCACGGCATAAGAAAGAGGAAGGACGAAGGTCGTCCCCTATGCTCTTGTCATAGGCTCTATACGGTATGCCATGCTGAGTACCGCACCTGATGTGTGCCATGCCACATGTCTGGCAAGAGGGTACAAAGGTGATCTAGGACTGGATCACCAGATAGCGGTCAAAATTATCCTTAGAGGAATAAGGAAATGTTTCTCGGTTATGGAGGTGATAAAGAGTTCGACGTAAAGATTTATGTCGATGCAAGCTTAACACCTGTCCGGATAGCTCTGAGTAGAGATACCGGATACGTATAATGGAGAAACAATTTGGAATAGCTCCAAGTGGAAGGTGGTAGCAGCATCTACGATATTACATAAAGTTTTGCGAAATACATAGGGATCTGAATATGGCAAGACCCGTTGACTACAACCTCTCTCACAAGCATAACATGATCAAACCCAGAACTCATTGAGTGTTAATCACATAGTGATGTGAACTAGATTATTGAGTCTAGTAAACTCTTTGGATGTTGGTCACATGGCGATGTGACCTGTGAGTGTTAATCACATGGCGATGTGAACTAGATTATTGACTCTAGTGCAAGTGGGAGACTGTTGGAAATATGCCCTAGAGGCAATAATAAATTAGCTATTATTATTATATTTCATTGTTCATGATAATCGTTTATTATCCATGCTAGAATTGTATTGATAGGAAACTTAGATACATGTGTGGATACATAGACAACACCATGTCCCTAGTAAACCTCTAGTTGACTAGCTCGTTGATCAATAAATGGTTACGGTTTCCTGACCATGGACAATTGGATGTCATTGATAATGGGATCACATCATTAGGAGAATGATGTGATGGACGAGACCCAATCCTAAGCCTAGCACAAAGATCGTGTAGTTCCTATGCTAAAGCTTTTCTAATGTCAAGTATCATTTCCTTAGACCATGAGATTGTGCAACTCCCGGATACCGTAGGAGTGCTTTGGGTGTACCAAACGTCACAACGTAACTAGGTGGCTATAAAGGTACACTACAGGTATCTCCGAAAGTGTCTATTGGGTTGGCACGAATCGAGACTGGGATTTGTCACTCCGTGTAAACGGAGAGGTATCTCTGGGCCCACTCGGTAGGACATCATCATAATGTGCACAATGTGACCAAGGAGTTGATCACAGGATGATGTGTTACGGAACGAGTAAAGAGACTTGCCGGTAACAAGATTGAACAAGGTATCGGATACCGACGATCGAATCTCGGCAAGTACAATACCGCTGGACAAAGGGAATTGTATACGGGATTGATTGAATCCTCGACATCGTGGTTCATTCGATGAGATCATCGTGGAACATGTGGGAGCCAACATGGGTATCTAGATCCCGCTGTTGGTTATTGGCCGGAGAGTTGTCCCGGTCATGTTTGCATGGTTCCCGAACCCGTAGGGTCTACACACTTTAGGTTCAGTGACGCTAGAGTTGTTATGGGAAATAGTATGTGGTTACCGAAGGTTGTTCGGAGTCCCGGATGAGATCCCGGACATGACGAGGAGCTCCGGAATGGTCCGAAGGTGAAGATCGGTATATTGGACGAAGGGTATTGGAGTCCGGAATTGTTCCGGGGGTACCAGGTGATGACCAGCATGTCCGAAAGGGGTTTTGGAGGCCCCGGCAAGCGTTGGGGGGCCTTATGGGCCAAGGGGAGAGGGCACATCAGCCCACTAAGGGCTGAGCGCCCCTCCCACCCCATCTCACGTAACCAGGAGAGGTGGGGGCGCCACCCCTAGGGCAGCCGCCCCTCCCAGCTTGGGGGGCAAGTTTCCTAGGGGGTGGGGGCGCCCAAACCCATCTAGGGTTTCCCCTGTGGCCGCCGCCCCTCCCCTAGGGAACCCTAGGGCGCCTCCCCCTCCTCCCTTCCCCCTATATATAGTGAGGGAGAGAGAGGGCAGCCGGACACTTCCCTGGCGCAGCCCTCTTCCTCCTCCAACACCTCATCCTCCTCCGTAGTGCTTGGCGAAGCCCTGCCGGAAAACCACGAGGTCCATCACCACCACGCCGTCGTGCTGTCGGAGTTTTCCCTCAACTTCTCCTCTCACCTTGCTGGATCAAGAAGGAGGAGACGTCTCCCAACCGTACGTGTGTTGAACGCGGAGGTGCCGTCCGTTCGGCGCTAGGATCATCGGTGATTTGGATCACGACGAGTACGACTCCATCAACCCCGTTCACTTGAACGCTTCCGCTTAGCAATCTACAAGGGTATGTAGATGCACTCCCCTCTCCCTCGTTGCTAGATGACTCCATAGATTGATCTTGGTGATGCGTAGAAAATTTTAAAATTCTGCTACGTTCCCCAACAAGGGCCGCCCCCTAAGAGCAACTCTAGCAGACCCCGCAAAACGCCCGGCCCGCAAAAATTCCGGCGAGTATGCGGGCTCGACCCAATTTTCCGGCCAGAACAGAGCCCGCATACTCGCCTGGCCCGTAAATTTTTTTGCGCCAGCCCACAAACCGCACGCCCCGAGAAGTATAACTGCGGTTCCGCGACCCTTTTGCGGGTCCAAACCCTATCCCTCCGCCGTCGCGAGCCACCCGATTCCCCTTTCCTCTCTCCCAATTTCTCGCCGCCGGCGACCACCCGCCCCGCCTCCAGCCGCCATGTGGGGGTGCATGTGGAGCTCCGGACGCGGCTCCGGCAGCAGATCCGGATGTTGTCTCAACATAGTCGGTCCCAAGCCCGGGTAAAGGAGGAGGGTTGTGATAGGATTGGCGAGCCAACGTAAAAACTCAGCCACTCTTATGGAGATGAAACCCAAAAGATTTTCGTTGGGGCGTAACCCTCTCAGCGAAGCGCCACATCGGAACCCGGGTGTGGTGGAAAATGGGCAAGGGCCGGGCCGTCACCCCCCAAGTGGCACGCCGTATCTTGATCCGGATACGGTGGCAAGTGAGCGAGGATCGGGTCGTCGCATCCTTAGTGGCGCGCTACATCGGCGCCCGGATGTAGTGGAAAATGAGCAAGGGTCTTCGCATTTGACTCGACGAGTGCGAAGGGTAAGGAAGATAGCCGAGCCTAGGAGGATTCGCTTAGGAAGCTGGAATGTAGGGTCTCTGACAGTGAAGCTTCGGGAGCTAGTTGATGCAACGGTGAGCAGAGGTGTTGATATCCTTTGCATCCAAGAAACCAAATGGAGAGGACAGAAGGCGAAGGAGGTGGAGGATACTGGCTTCAAGCTGTGGTACACGGGGACGGCTGCAAACAGAAATGGCATAGGCATCTTGATCAACAAGAGCCTCAAGTATGGAGTGGTAGACGTCAAGAGATGTGGGGACCGGATTATCCTGGTCAAACTGGTAGTTGAGGACTTGGTTCTCAATGTTATTAGCGCATATGCCCCGCAAGTAAGCCACAATGAGAACACCAAGAGGGAGTTCTGGGAAGGCCTAGAAGACATGGTTAGGAGTGTACTGATTGGTGAGAAGCTCTTCATAGGAGGAGACCTCAATGGCCACGTGGGTACATCTAACACAGGTTTTGAAGGGGCGCATGGGGGCTTTGGCTATGGCATCAGGAATCAAGAAGGAGAAGATGTCTTAAGCTTTGCTCTAGCCTACAACATGATTGTAGCTAACACCCTCTTTAGAAAGAGAGAATCACATCTGGTGACTTTTAGTAGTGGACAACACTCTAGCCAGATTGATTTCATCCTCTCGAGAAGAGAAGATAGGCGTGTGTGCCTAGACTGTAAGGTGATACCTGGAGAGAGTGTTGTACCCCAACATAAGCTGGTGGTTGCTGACTTCCGCTTTCGGATTCATGTCCAGCGGGATAAGCGTGCCAAAGTCGCTAGAACAAAGTGGTTGAAGCTCAAGGGGGAGGTAGCTCAGGTGTTCAAGTAGAGGGTCATTAAGGAGGGCCCTTGGGAGGAAGGAGGGGATGCGGACAATGTGTGGATGAAGATGGCGACTTGCATTCGTAAGGTGGCCTCGGAGGAGTTTGGAGTGTCCAGGGGAAGGAGAAGCGAAGATAAGGATACATGGTGGTGGAATGATGATGTCCAGAAGGCGATTAAAGAGAAGAAAGATTGCTTCAGACGCCTATACCTGGATAGGAGTGCAGACAACATAGAGAAGTACAAGATGGCGAAGAAGGCCGCAAAGAGAGCTGTTGGTGAAGCAAGGGGTCAGGCATATAAGGACCTCTACCAACGGTTAGGCACGAAGGAAGGTGAAAGGGACATCTATAAGATGGCCAAGATCCGAGAGAGGAAGACGAGGGATATTGGCCAAGTCAAATGCATCAAGGACGGAGCAGGCTAACTCTTGGCGAAGGACGAGGAGATTAAGCATAGATGGCGGGAGTACTTCGACAAACTGTTCAATGGGGAGAATGAGAGTTCTACCATTGAACTGGACGACTCCTTTGATGAGACCAACATGCGTTTCGTGCGGCGAATCCAGGAGTCTGAGGTGAAGGAGGTTTTAAAAAGGATGAAAGGAGGCAAGGCGATGGGCCCTGAGTGTATCCCCATTGAGGTGTGGAAAGGTCTCAGGGACATAGCGATAGTATGGCTAACCAAGCTTTTCAACCTCATTTTTCGGGCAAACAAGATGCCAGAAGAATGGAGGCAGAGTATATTAGTACCAATCTTCAAGAACAAGGGGGATGTTCAGAGTTGTACTAATTACCGTGGAATTAAGCTGATGAGCCATACAATGAAGCTATGGCAGAGAGTCACTGAGCACCGCTTAAGAAGAATGACAAGCGTGACCAAAAATCAGTTTGGTTTCATGCCTGGGATGTCGACCATGGAAGCCATTTTCTTGGTACGACAACTTATGGAGAGATATAGGGAGCAAAAGAAGGACTTGCATATGGTGTTCATTGACTTGGAGAAGGCCTATGATAAGATACCGCGGAATGTCATGTGGTGGGCCTTGGAGAAACACGAAGTCCCAGCAAAGTACATTACCCTCATCAAGGACATGTACGATAATGTTGTGACAAGTGTTCGAACAAGTGATGTCGACACCGATGACTTCCCGATTAAGATAGGACTGCATCAGGGGTCAGCTTTGAGCCCTTATCTTTTTGCATTGGTGATGGATGAGGTCACAAGGGATATACATGGAGATATCCCATGGTGTATGCTCTTTGCGGATGATGTGGTGCTAGTTGACGATAGTCGGACGGGGGTAAATAGGAAGTTAGAGTTATGGAGACAAACCTTGGAATTTAAAGGGTTTAGGCTTAGTAGCACTAAAGCCGAGTACATGATGTGCGGTTTCAGTACTACTAGGTGCGAGGAGGAGGAGGTTAGCCTTGATGGCCAGGTGGTACCTCGGAAGGACACCTTTCGGTATTTGGGGTCAATGTTACAGGAGGATGGGGGTATTGATGAAGATGTGAACCAGCGAATCAAAGCCGGATGGATGAAGTGGCGCCAAGCTTCTGGCATTCTCTATGACAAGAGAGTGCCACAAAAGCTAAAAGGCAAGTTCTACAGGACGGCGGTTCGACCCGCAATGTTGTATGGCGCGGAGTGTTGGCCGACTAAAAGGCGACATGTTTAACAGTTAGGTGTGGCGGAGATGCGTATGTTGAGATGGATGTGTGGCCACATGAGGAAGGATCGAGTCCGAAATGATGATATACGACATAGAGTTGGGGTAGCACCAATTGAGGAGAAGCTTGTCCAGCATCGTCTGAGATGGTTTGGGCATATTCAGCGCAGGCCTCCAGAAGCTCCAGTGCATAGCGGACGGCTAAAGCATGCGGAGAATGTCAAGAGAGGGCGGGGTAGACTGAATTTGACATGGGAGGAGTCCGTTAAGGGAGACCTGAAGGATTGGAGTATCACCAAAGAGCTAGCTACGGACAGGGGTGCGTGGAAGCTTGCTATCCATGTGCTAGAGCCATGAGTTGGTTGCGAGATCTTATGGGTTTCACCTCTAGCCTACCCCAACTTGTTTGGGACTAAAGGCTTTGTTGTTGTTGTTGTTGTTGGCGATCACCCGTCCCGCCTCCAGCCGCCATGTGGGGGTGCATGTGGAGCTTCGGACGTGGCTCCGGCAGCAGATCCGGCCATGAGCGCGACCCGGAGCGCGAGCGACGCGTCCGGTCGGACGGCGCAAGGAAGCGCGACACCCGGAGGTGGACTAACCATGGGATGTCGCCGCCGGCGAGCTTCAACCGCCGCGAGACGGAGGAGTACGATCGGCGCGCGTCCTTCTCCTCCGCGAGGTCCTACATCGGATCCTCCTCGTCCTCCGGCGCGGGCTTCCTCCCCATGAAGAGGGAGTGGTCGGACGATGAGGAGGATCCAGAGCCGCCGGCGCCGTTCGCCTTCGTCCCGGTGAAGGAGGAGCCTGCTCCGCTCGGCCGCCACGGAGTCATCGGCCCCGAGGACTACGTCGCGGACTTCGACACCGTTGCCGCCGCCATCGCTGAGCGGAGCATGCGCGCGGAAGAGGAGCGCCGGCGCCACGCCGAGGAGCTCGATGCCCTCGAGTGGCGGCAGGCGGTCGCCGACAACCGCGCCGCCAACGAGAAGGCTGAGGAGTGGCGCCGCATCTGTGCGGAGCAGGCGGCGAAGTACGTCGACCTGTGCAACTCCGGCGAGGAGGATTGAGCGTCCGACTCCTCCACGGCGTCGTCCAGTTGCTGCGACCTCGCCGCCGTCAGATCCAACCCCTATGGTAGTAGTTTAATGTAGTTTGTAGTATAAACTATGCTTGTAGTTTGTTGATCATGTGATGAACTATGTAGTATGTGATGAACTATTAGTGCAATTTCTCCCGCGAAAGTGTTTTTTCAAATTATGCAGGTTTTGATACGGGTTCTGTTCTGCTGTGCATGTTTTCGACCGACAAATGCGATCTTCGTGAAACCGCAAACGTATTTTGCGGGTCAAATTTTTGCGGGGTCTGCTAGAGTTGCTCTAAGGAAACTATGCTAAATATTTTAGTATTTTCTTAGCGATTATACCAATGCATCGACTATTTGAGTTTGTTTTATAGCATTTTATATGAGGTTTTGAATTATCCTCTTTTATAATTAAACAAAGATGTTTATGCAATAATTGTGATGCACACTACAACTCTTTATTACAGTTTACTAAACTGGGTTGCCCCCTCCCCCACCCATGCACGCGCAATGGTCAACAAGCTTCCCCATCTCCTTTCTTGGCGGCATATCTGAATGGCGCCCTATCGTACTCAGTCTTAATAGACCATTAGGATAGTTGCATCTGCGGATGCCGACGAGAAGATCGAGGGGTGCCCATCTTCGGCTAGGAGAGAAGGTTTCGATGGGAAGAAAACCCATCCTTATGGATTGTGTTGTGGGTGTTGGATCACATATATTCCCTCACATGCGGTGCCTGTCCTTGGCATCGAGCGGATATCACCGTCGTTGGGGTTGTCCACTTTGCTATCATCGGCAAGGACACATAGGACAAGAGGAGAGGTCGGGTGACAGAGTGTTGCATCGTTATGGAGGTCACAACCGTCATTCTCAATCCAAAGGGAAATTCAGTAGAGGGGTCTTGGTTGACAAGGAGAAACAGGAATAAAAATATGGATGAAGAGCTAAAAGAATTCTAGGAGGACATGTAGTACCTCACGCTGACATCATGTGTCTAGGAGTGGAGCCGCGGGTGTCCAATTAGCAAGGTAAGGGCATTGGCGTCTGATGGTTCACTATTTGTATACAGGAATCTGAAGGAAATATGCCCTAGAGGCAATAATAAAGTTGTTATTTATATTTCCTTATATCATGATAAATGTTTATTATTCATGCTAGAATTGTATTAACTGGAAACTTAGTACATGTGTGAATACATAGACAAACAGAGTGTCACTAGTTTGCCTCTACTTGACTAGCTCGTTAAATCAATGATGGTTATGTTTCCTAACCATAGACATGAGTTGTCATTTGATTAACGGGATCACATCATTAGAGAATGATGTGATTGACTTGACCCACCCGTTAGCTTAGCACGATGATCGTTTAGTTTGTTGCTTTTGCTTTCTCCATAACTATACATGTTCCTATGACTATGAGATCATGCAACTCCCGAATACCAGAGGAACACTTTGTGTGCTACCAAACGTCACAACGTAACTGGGTGATTATAAAGGTGCTCTATAGGTGTCTCCGATGGTGTTTGTTGAGTTGGCATGAATCAAGATTAGGATTTGTCACTCCGATTGTCGGAGAGGTATCTCTGGGCCCTCTTGGTAATGCACATCACTATAAGCCTTGCAAGCAATGTTACTAATGAGTTAGTTACGGGACGTTGCATTACGGAACGAGTAAAGAGACTTGCCGGTAACGAGATTGAACTAGGTATTGAGATACCGACGACCGAATCTCGGGCAAGTAACACACTGATGACAAAGGGAACAACGTATACCGTTATGCGGTTTGACCGATAAAGATCTTCATAGAATATGTAGGAACCAATATGAGAATCCAGGTTCCGCTATTGGTTATTGACCGGAGATAAGTTCCGGTCATGTCTACATAGTTCTCGAACCCGTAGGGTCCGCACGCTTAACGTTCGGTGACGATCGGTATTACGAGTTTATGTGTTTTGATGTACCGAAGGTAGTTTGGAGTCCCGGATTTGATCACGGACATAACGAGGAGTCTCGAAATGGTTGAGACATAAAGATCGATATATTGGAAGCCTATATTTGGATATTGGAATGGTTCCGAGTGGTTCGGACATTTATCGGGAGTACCGGGAGGTTACCGGAACCCCCCGGGGAGTATATGTGCCTTATTGGGCCTTGATGTCTACTACACAACCTTCTTCTTGTAGACGTTGTTGGGCCTCCAAGTGCAGAGGTTTGTAGGACAGTAGCAAATTTCCCTCAAGTGGATGACCTAAGGTTTATCAATCCGTATGAGGCGTAGGATAAAGATGGTCTCTCTCAAGCAACCCTGTAACCAAATAACAAAGAGTCTCTTGTGTCCCCAACACACCCAATACAATGGTAAATTGTATAGGCGCACTAGTTCGGCGAAGAGATGGTGATACAAGTGCAATATGGATAGTAGATAATGGTTTTTGTAATATGAAATTATAAAAACAGCTAGGTAACGAATGATAAAAGTGAGCGTAAACGGTATTGCAATGCTAGGAAATCAGGCCTAGGATTCATACTTTCACTAGTGCAAGTCCTCTCAACAATAATAACATAATTGGATCACATAACTATCCCTCAACATGCAACAAAGAGTCACTCCAAAGTCACTAATAGCGGAGAACAAACGAAGAGATTATGGTAGGGTACGAAACCACCTCAAAGTTATTCTTTCCAATCAATCCGTTGAGCTATTCCTATAAGTGTCACAAACAGCCCTAGAGTTCATACTAGAATAACACCTTAAGACACAAATCAACCAAAACCCTAATTTCACCTAAGTATCCGTGGGTATGATTATACGATATGCATCACACAATCTCAGATTCATCTATTCAACCAACACATAGAACCTCAAAGAGTGCCCCAAAGTTTCTATCGGAGAATCACGACGAAAACGTGTGCCAACCCCTATGCATAGGTTCATGGGCGGAACCTGCTACGTCTCGAGCTAGCGTTGGTTTTCCCCGAAGAGGAGGGGGTGATGCAGCATAGTAGCGTAAGTATTTCCCTCAGTTTTTGAGAACCAAGGTATCAATCCAGTAGGAGGTCACGCGCAAGTCCCTCGTACCTGCACAAAACGGTAGCAACTCGCAACAAACTCTTAGGGGTTGTCAATCCCTTCACGGTCACTTACGAGAGTGAGATCTGATAGAGATAATATTTTTGGTATTTTTGGTATAAAGATGCAAAGTGAAAAGTAAAAGCAAAACAAGTAAAATAAAGTAATGGAGATTGATATGATGAGAATAGACCCGGGGGCCATAGGTTTCACTAGTGGCTTCTCTCAAGAGCATAGATATTCTACGATGGGTGAACAAATTACTGTTGAGCAATTAATAGAATTGAGCATAGTTATGAGGTTATCTAGGTATGATCATGTATATAGGCATCACGTCCGTGACAAGTAGACCGACTCCTGCCTGCATCTACTACTATTACTCCACTCATCGACCGCTATCCAGCATGCATCTAGAGTATTAAGTTAAAAACAGAGTAACGCCTTAAGCAAGATGACATGATGTAGAGGAATAAATTCATGCAATATGACAAATACCCCATCTTGTTATCCTCGATGGCAACAATACAATACGTGCCTTGCAACTCTTTTTGTCACTGAGTAAGGACACCGCAAGATTGAACCCAAAGCTAAGCACTTCTCCCATTGCAAGAACTACCAATCTAGTTGGCCAAACGAAACGGATAATTCGAAGAGACTTGCAAAGATAACTCAATCATACATAAAAGAATTCAGAGAAGATTCAAATATTATTCATAGAAAAGTTGGATCATAAACCCACAATTCATCGGTCTCAACAAACACACCGCAAAAAGAAGATTACATCGAATAGATCTCCACGAGAGAGGGGGAGAACATTGTATTGAGATCTAAAAAGATAGAAGAAGCCATCTAGCTACTAGCTATGGACCCGAAGGTCTGAAGTAAACAACTCACACTTCATCGGAAGGGCTATGGTGTTGATGTAGAAGCCCTCCATGATGGATGCCCTTTCCGGCGGAGCTCCGGAACAGGCCCCAAGATGGGATCTCGTGGATACAGGAAGTTGCGGCGGTGGAATTAGGTTTTTGGCTCCTTCTTTGGTCTAATGGGGGTACGTAGGTATATATAGGAGGAAGGAGCACGACGGTGGAGCTCCGAGGGGCCCACGAGGCAGGGGGGCGCGCCCAGGGGGGGCACCCTCCACCCTCGTGACCTCCCCGGAAACTTCTTGGAGTAGGGTCCAAGTCTCCTAGATCACGTTCGATGAGAAGATCACGTTCCCGAAGGTTTCATTCCGTTTGGACTCCGTTTGATATTCTGTTTCCTCGAAATACTGAAATAGGCAAAAAACAGCAATTCTGGGCTGGGCCTCCGGTTAATAGGTTAGTCCCAAAAATAATATAAAAGTGGAAAATAAAGCCCAATATAGTCCAAAACAGTAAATAAAGTAGCATGGAGCAATCAAAAATTATAGATACGTTGGAGACGTATCAAGCATCTCCAAGCTTAATTCCTGCTCGTCCTCGAGTAGGTAAATGATAAAAAGAGAATTTTTGATGCGGAGTGATACTTTGGCATAATTTCAATGTAAATCTTCCTAATCATGGTATGAATATTCAGATCCGAAAGGTTCAAGACAAAAGTTCATATTGACATAAAAAATGATAATACTTCAAGCATACTAATCAAACAATTATGTCATCTCAAAATAACATGGCCAAAGGAAGTTCATCCCTACAAAATCATATAGTTAGGCTATGCTTCATTTTTGTCACACAAAGATGTTCCCAACTTCTATACCCCCGATGACAAGCCAAGCAATTGTTTCATACTCAAATAATCTCAAACTTTTTCAACCTTCACGCAATACATGAGCGCGAGCCATGGACATAGCACTATGGGTGGTATAGAATATGATGATGGGGATTGTGTGGAGAAGACAAAAAAGGAGAAAGTCTCACATCAACGAGGCTAATCAATGAGCTATGGATATGCCCATCAATTGATGTTAATGCAAGGAGTAGGGATTGCCATGCAACGGATGCACTAGAGCTAAGAATGCTCAACAAAAGAAAACTAGTGGGTGTGCATCCAACTTGCTTGCTCATGAAGACCTAGGGCATTTTGAGGAAGCCCATCGCTGGAATATACAAGCCAAGTTCTATAATGAAAAATTCCCACTAGTATGAACAAGACAACTTATGAGACTCACTATATGAAAATCATGGTGCTACTTTGAAGCACAATATATGAGACTCACTACATGAAGAACAAGGTGTTACTTTGAAGCACAATTGTGGAAAAAGAGATAGTAGCATTGCCCTTTTTATTTTCTCTCTCTTTTTTTGGGCCTTTCTTTTTTTATTTTTGGCCTTTCTCTTTTTTTGATTGGGCAATGCTCTAATAATGATGATCATCACACTTCTATTGATTACAACATAATGATTACAACTCGATACTAGAACAAGATATGACTCTATATGAATGCCTCCGGCGGTGTACCGGGATGGTGCAATGAATCAAGAGTGACATGTATGAAGAATAATGCATGGTGGCTTTGCCACAAATACGATGTCAACTACAAGATCATGCAATGGCAATATGACAAAAGTAAAGCATGTCATGATGATGATGATGATGATGGAAGTTGCATGACAATATATCTCGGAATGGCTATGGAAATGCCATGATAGGTAGGTATGGTGGCTGTTTTGAGGAAGATATAGAGAGGTTTATGTGTGAAAGAGCATATCATATCACGGGGTTTGGATGCACCGGCGAAGTTTGCACCAACTCTCAATGTGAGAAAGGGCAATGCACGGTACCGAAGAGGCTAGCAAATGGCGGAAAGGTAAAAGTGCGTATAATCCATGGACTCAACATTAGTCAAAAGAACTCATATACTTATTGCAAAAATTTAGAAGTCATCAAAAATCAAGTACTAGGCGCATGCTCCTAGGGGGATAGATTGGTAGGAAAAGACCATCGCTCGTCCCCGACCGCCACTCATAAGGATGCACAAGCCAGGTACACTTCATGCTTCAAATTTGTTACACAACTTTAACCATACGTGCATGCTACGGGACTTGCTAACTTCAACACAAGTATTTCTCAAATTCACAACTACTCAACTAGCACGACTATGATATTATCACCTCCATATCTCAAAACAATTATCAAGCATCAAACTTATCTTAGTATTCAACCCACTAAAAAGAAAGTTTCACATATCTTGAATACCAAGTATATTAACATTAAGCAAATTACCATGCTATTAACGACTCTCAAAATAATCTAAGTGAAGCATGAGAGATCAAGTTTCTTTAAAACAAACCACCACCGTGCTCTAAAAGATCTAAGTGAAGCACTAGAGAAAAAATTATCACGCTCAAAAAGATATAAGTGAAGCACATAGAGTAAACTATCAAGCTCAAAAGATATAAGTGAAGCACATAGAGTATTCTAACAAATTTCAATTCATACATGGCTCTCTCAAAAGGTGTGTACAGAAAGGATGATTGTGGTAGACTAACGAGAAAAGACACAAATAATACAAGACGCTCCAAGCAAAACACATATCATGTGGTGAATAAAAATATAGCTCCAAGTAAATTACCGATGGAAGTGGACGAAAGAGGGGATGCCTTCCGGGGCATCCGCAAGCTTTGACTTTTTGGTGTCCTTGGATTATCTTGGGGGTGTCATGGGCATCCCCAAGCTTAGTCTCTTGCCACTCCTTGTTCCATAATCCATCAAAAGAATTCACCCAATACTTGAAAACTTCACAACACAAAACTCAATAGAAATCTCGTGAGCTCCGTTAGAGAAAGAAAACAAAAGACTACTTTAAGGTACTGTAGTGAACTTGTTCTTTATTTGTATTGGTGTTAAACCTACTTTATTCCAACTTCTCTATGGTTTATAAACTATTTTACTAGCCATAGATTCATCAAAATAAGCAAACAACACACGCGAAACAGAATCTGTCAAAAGCAGAACAGTCTGTAGTAATCTGTTACTAACGCAAACTTCTGGAACCCAAAAAATTCTACCAAAATTAGACGAGCTGGGAAATTTGTTTATTGATCAGCAGCAATTGGAATCACTATTTTATCACGTTCTGGTGATTTTTGACAATTCGGGCACTGAGCGCAAAGATTCTGGAAATTACAGCAAGATCAAATAACTATCTTCCAAGAAGATCTAATAGGTTTAACTTGGCACAAACACTAATTAAAAGATAAAACCACATCTAAACAGAATCTAGATGGATTATTTATTCCTAAACAAAACCAAAAACATAAAATAAAATTGGGTTGCCTCCCAACAAGCGCTATCGTTTAACGCCCCTAGCTAGGCATAAAAGCAAGGATAGATCTAGGTATTGCCATCTTTGGTAGGCAATCCATAAGTGGCTCTCATGATAGATTCATATGGTAATTTTATTTTCTTTCTAGGAAAGTGTTCCATGTCCTTCTTTAAGGGAAATTGGAATTTAATATTCCCTTCCTTCATATCAATAATTGCACCAATCGTTCTAAGGAAAGGTCTACCAAGAATAATGGGACATGAAGGATTGCAATCTATATCAAGAACGATAAAATCTATGGGCACATAATTCTTATTTGCAACAATAAGACCATCATTAATTCTTCCCATAGGATTTTTAATAGTGGAATCCACAAGATGCAAGTTTAGAGAGCAATCATCAAAGTCACGGAAATCTAGCAAATCACACAAAGCTTTGGGGATAGTAGAGACACTAGCACCCAAATCACACAAAGCATAAAACTCGTAATTTTTAATTTTAATCTTAATTGTAGGTTCCCACTCATCATGGAGTTTTCTAGGGATAGAAACTTTCAACTCAAGCTTTTCTTCATAAGATTGCATTAAGGCGTCAACAATGTGTTCGGTAAAGGCCTTATTTCGACTATAAGCATGAGGAGAATTTAACACGGTTTGCAACAAGGAAATACAATCAATTAAAGAGCAATTTTCATAGTTAAATTCCTTGAGATCCAAAATAGTGGGTTTAGCAATATCTAGATTTTTATTTCTTTCAATCCCTTTTTTTATCAATTTCATCATCAGGATCTAAAAACTCAGAATTCTTAGAACGCCTTCTAGGTAAGGGAAGATCAGAATTAGATTCATCAAGATTCATATTGCAAAACAAAGATTTAATAGGGGACACATCAATAACTTTCAGATCTTCATCTTGATTCTCATAGTTATTCGGTTTAGCGGCCATCTTATTGACTAAGGTGGCTTGCATATCCGAAATTTCAGCGGTCATTTTTTCAAGATGAGCAATTTGGGCTCTTACACCATCAAATTCTTTGGACATATCATCGAGCTCTTTATTCATATAACTCATAAAACTCTTTTGTTCCTTAAGCTCGTTTCTAAAGAAATTATTATGCTCAAATTGCAAGACCATAAACTTCCTGACATTGTTTTCGATATCTTCTAGCCTTTTAAGGTGAAGATCACCAAAATTAGGTAAGGCCATCGGGATGAACAAGCAAGCAAACTAACACACGAGCAAACAAAAGGCAAAGGGAAAAAGAGGAGGAGATTGGGAAAGAGAGGGCGAATAAAACGGCAAGGGTGAAGTGGGGGAGAGGAAAACGAGAGGCAAATGGCAAATAATGTAATGCGAGAGATAGAGATTGTGATGGGTACTTGGTATGTTGACTTTTGCGCAGGCTTCCCCGGCAACGGCGCCAGAAATGGCTCGTTGATGGGAGAGTAAATCTTGACTTGACTTGGCGTAGGCCTCCCCGGCAACGGCGCCAGAAATCCTTCTTGCTACGTCTCGAGCTAGCGTTGGTTTTCCCCGAAGAGGAGGGGGTGATGCAGCACAGTAGCGTAAGTATTTCCCTCAGTTTTTGAGAACCAAGGTATCAATCCAGTAGGAGGTCATGCGCAAGTCCCTCGTACCTGCACAAAACGGTAGCAACTCGCAACCAACGCTTAGGGGTTGTCAATCCCTTCACGATCACTTACAAGAGTGAGATCTGATAGAGATAATATTTTTGGTATTTTTGGTATAAAGATGCAAAGTTAAAAGTAAAAGAAAAACAAGTAAAATAAAGTAATGGAGATTGATATGATGAGAATAGACCCGGGGGCCATAGGTTTCACTAGTGGCTTCTCTCAAGAGCATAGATATTCTACGATGGGTGAACAAATTACTGTTGAGCAATTAATAGAATTGAGCATAGTTATGAGGTTATCTAGGTATGATCATGTATATAGGCATCACGTCCGTGACAAGTAGACCGACTCCTGCCTGCATCTACTACTATTACTCCACTCATCGACCGCTATCCAGCATGCATCTAGAGTATTAAGTTAAAAACAGAGTAACGCCTTAAGCAAGATGACATGATGTAGAGGAATAAATTCATGCAATATGATAAATACCCCATCTTGTTATCCTCGATGGAAACAATACAATATGTGCCTTGCAACTCTTTCTGTCACTGAGTAAGGACACCGCAAGATTGAACCCAAAGCTAAGCACTTCTCCCATTGCAAGAACTACCAATCTAGTTGGACAAACCAAACGGATAATTCGAAGAGACTTTCAAAGATAACTCAATCATACATAAAAGAATTCAGAGAAGATTCAAATATTATTCATAGATAAGTTGGATCATAAACCCACAATTCATCGGTCTCAACAAACACACCGCAAAAAGAAGATTACATCGAATAGATCTCCACGAGAGAGGGGGAGAACATTGTATTGAGATCCAAAAAGAGAGAAGAAGCCATCTAGCTACTAGCTATGGACCCGAAGGTATGAAGTAAACTACTCACACTTCATCGGAAGGGCTATGGTGTTGATGTAGAAGCCCTCCGTGATGGATGCCCTCTCCGGCGGAGCTCCGGAACAGGCCCCAAGATGGGATCTCGTGGATACAGGAAGTTGCGGCGGTGGAATTAGGTTTTTGGCTCCTTCTTTGGTCTAATGGGGGTACGTAGGTATATATAGGAGGAAGGAGCACGTCGGTGGAGCTCCGAGGGGCCCACGAGGCAGGGGGGCGCGCCCAGGGGGGGCGCCCTCCACCCTCGTGACCTCCTCGGAAACTTCTTGGAGTAGGGTCCAAGTCTCCTGGATCACGTTCGGTGAGAAGATCACGTTCCCAAAGGTTTCAATCCGTTTGGACTCCGTTTGATATTCTGTTTCCTCGAAATACTGAAATAGGCAAAAAACAGCAATTCTGGGCTGGGCCTCCGGTTAATAGGTTAGTCCCAAAAATAATATAAAAGTGGAAAATAAAGCCCAATATAGTCCAAAACAGTAAATAAAGTAGCATGGAGCAATCAAAAATTATAGATACGTTGGAGATGTATCAGAACCCGCAAGTTGATCACCAAAACATACATCAAGTGAATCACGTGGTATCCCATTGTCACCACAGATACGCACGGCAAGACATACATCAAGTGTTCTAAAATCTTTAAAGACTCAATCCGATAAGATAACTTCAAAGGGAAAACTCAATCCATTACAAGAGAGTAGAGGGGGGGGGAGAAAACATCATAAGATCCAACTATAATAGCAAAGCTCGCGATACATCAAGATCGTATCACCTCAAGAACACGAGAGAGAGAGAGAGAGATCAAACACATAGCTACTGGTACATACCCTCAGCCTGAGGGAGAACTACTCCCTCCTCATCATGGAGAGCACTGGGATGATGAAGATGGCTATCGGAGAAGGATTCCCCCTCCGGCAGGGTGCCGGAACGGGTCTAGATTGGCTTTCGGTGGCTACGGAGGCTTCTGGCGGCGGAACTCCCGATCTATTGTGCTCCCCGATCGTTTTAGGGTATATGGAGATATATAGGTGGAAGAAGTACGCCAGGGGGCCACGAAGGTGGAGGGCGTGCCCAGGGGGTGGGCGCCCCCTCCCTCATGGCTTCCTCGTTGCTTCCCTTACGTGGACTCCAAGTCTCCCGGGTTGCTTTCCTTCCAAAAATAAGTTCCGTGAAGTTTCAGGTCAATTGGACTCCGTTTGATTTTTCTTTTCTGCGATACTCTAAAACAAGGAAAAAACAGAAACTGGCATTGGGCTCTAGGTTAATAGGTTAGTCCCAAAAATAATATAAAAGTGTAAAATAAAGCCCACAAACATCCAAAGTTGATTATATAATAGCATGGAACAATCAAAAATTATAGATACGTTGGAGACGTATTAGCATCCCCAAGTTTAATTCCTTCTCGTCCTCGAGTAGGTAAATGATAAAAACAGAATTTTTGATGTGGAATGCTACCTAACATATTTCTCTAAGTAATTCTTCTTTATTGTGGCAAGAATATATAGATCCATAAGATTCAAGACAAAAGTTTAATATTGACATAAAAAATAATAATACTTCAAGCATACTAACTAAGCAATCATGTCTTCTCAAAATAACATGGCCAAAGAAAGCCATCCCTACAAAATCATATAGTCTGGCTATGCTCCATCTTCACCACACAAAATATTTAAATCATGCACAACCCCGATGACAAGCCAAGCAATTGTTTCATACTTTGATGTTCTCAAACTTTTTCAATCTTCCCGCAATAGGTGGAATAGAATGGATGTTGTGGAGAAGACAAAAAGGGAGAAGCTAGTCTCACATCAACTAGGCGTATCAATGGGCTATGGAGATGCCCATCAATAGATATCAATGTGAGTGAGTAGAGATTGCCATGCAACGGATGCACTAGAGCTATAAGTATATGAAAGCTCAACAAAAGAAACTAAGTGGGTGTGCATCCAACTTGCTTGCTCATGAATACCTAGGGTATTTTGAGGAAGCCCATCATTGGAATATGCAAGCCAATTTCTAGAATGAAAAAATTCCCACTACTATATGGAAGTGATAACATAGGAGACTCTCTAATATGAAGATCATGGTGCTACTTTGAAGCACAAGTGTGGCAAAAGGATAGTAGCATTGCCCCTTCTCTCTTTTCTCTCTTTTTTTATTTGGGCTTCTTTGGCCTCTTTTATTTATTTATTTTCGTCCGGAGTCTCATCCCGACTTCTGGGGAAATCATAGTCTCTATCATCCTTTCCTCACTGGGACAATGCTCTAATAATGATGATCACCACACTTTTATTTTCTTACAACTCAAGAATTACAACTCGATACTTAGAACAAAATATGACTCTATATGAATGCCTCCGGCGGTGTACCGGGATGTGCAATGACTCATGAGTGACATGTATGAAAGAATTATGAACGGTGGCTTTGCCACAAATACAATCTCAACTACATGATCATGCATAGCAATATGACAATGATGGAGTGTGTCATAATAAACAGAACGGTGGAAAGTTGCATGGCAATATATCTCGGAATGGCTATGGAAATGCCATAATAGGTAGGTATGGTGGCTGTTTTGAGGAAGGTATATGGTGGTTTTATGATACCGGCGAAAGGTGCGCGGTATTAGAGAGGCTAGCAATGGTGGAAGGGTGAGAGTGCGTATAATCCATGGACTCAACATTAGTCATAAAGAACTCACATACTTATTGCAAAATTTTATTAGTTATCGAAACAAAGTACTACGCGCATGCTCCTAGGGGGATAGATTGGTAGGAAAAGACCATCGCTCATCCCCGACCGCCACTCATAAGGAAGACAATAAATAAATAAATCATGCTCCGACTTCATCACATAACGGTTCACCATACGTGCATGCTACGGGAATCACAAACTTTAACACAAGTATCTCTCAAATTCACAACTACTCAACTAGCATGACTCTAATATTACCATCCTCATATCTCAAAACAATCATCAAGTATCAAACTTCTCATAGTATTCAATGCACTTCATATGAAAGTTTTTATTATATCCCTCTTGGATGCCCATCATATTAGGACTAAATTCATAACCAAAGCAAATTACCATGCTGTTTAGAGACTCTCAAAATAATATAAGTGAAGCATGAGAGTTCATCTATTTCTATAAAATAAAACCACCACTGAGGGAGTCCTGGATTAGGGGGTGTTCGGGTAGCCGGACTATACCTTCAGCCGGACTCCTGGACTATGAAGATACAAGATTGAAGACTTCGTCCCGTGTCCGGATGGGACTTTCCTTGGCGTGGAAGGCAAGCTTGGCGATGCGGATATTCAAGATCTCCTACCATTGTAACCGACTCTGTGTAACCCTCACCCTATCCGGTGTCTATATAAACCGGAGGGTTGTAGTCCGTAGGACATCAACTCCATATACAACAATCATACCATAGGCTAGCTTCTAGGGTTTAGCATCCTTGATCTCGTGGTAGATCTACTCTTGCACTACCCATATCATCAATTTTAATCAAGAAGGAGTAGGGTATTACCTCCATTGAGAGGGCCCAAACCTGGGTAAAAACATCGTGTCCCTTGTCTCCTGTTACCATCCGGCCTTGACGCACAGTTCGGGACCCCCTACCTGAGATCCGCCGGTTTTGACACCGACATTGGTGCTTTCATTGAGAGTTCCTCTGTGCCGTCGCAATCAGGAAGGATGCCTCCTCCCGTCTTTAAAGACGGCGCCGTTGCTAAGGGAGCCTTGGCTGTTGGCCAAACTCTCCGGCTAGGTGGTTTCCTCATGACCGCCTGTTCGGCTGTTGCGCCGACGGTGACCTCTTGGGTCATCAAAAGCAACCCACAGTCAGCTCGGGGCTTGTCGAGCAGCTAGATCCAATGGAGCTCTCTTCCGTAAACGAGCTCTTGGATCGCATCGCCGCCCTGGGGGTCGCTACGGATTACGACCAGGTTGGGCTTAAACCCAATCTAAGAGAAATTAACTCTCCCCAAGCCACCCACCACGTTGCCATGGTAGAGGCGCAGTGCGGCAACCCTTCATCTATTTTAAGGACTAGCTACGTTCGAATTCCTGAATCCTCCAATCCGGATACCCGCGGAGGGGAGGATGTAACTCAAGACCCGAGCTTAGGATCAGGCAACGGGCTGGATTCATTGGACAACATCCAAGAATCTGAACTTCAGAGTTCGGAAACTCTTCGGCCTCCGAATCTTGGATTGGGTGAGGTTTCAGATTCAACGACACCCGCCCTTCAGACATGCCAGGGATCCCACGCAGGCTGGCCGAACATAGCTTAAATATCCTAAAAGGATTCAAACCTGTCAAACAAGCCCTTCGGCGTTTTTCCGAACCCAAGAGACAGGCTATGGGAGAGGAGCTAGCCAAGCTATTGGAGGCCGGATTCATTAGAGACATAAAACATCCAGACTGGCTAGCAAACCTGGTGATGGTACCAAAGAAGGACAAATCCTGGCGCCTGTGTGTCGATTTTAAAGACCTTAACAAGGCTTGCCCAAAGGATCCCTTCCCCCTCCCCCGTATCGATCAAATTATCGATGCCACCGCAGGACACGATTTGTTGTGTTTCCTCGACGCATACTCCGGTTACCATCAAATCAAGATGGCAGAATCAGACCAAGCCGCAACAGCATTCATCACACCATACGGCCCATTCTGCTTCAACACCATGCCCTTCGGGCTGAAAAACGCCGGCGCAACATATCAGCGCATGATCCAAACATGTCTGGCAAACCAGATCGGCAAAACAGTGGAGGCGTATGTGGATGATGTGGTCATCAAATCAAGACATGTCGAATCTCTAGTAGACGACTTGAGGCTTACATTCGATAACCTCCAAAAATATGACATCAAGCTCAACCCAGAAAAATGCGTCTTCGGCATTCCAGCCGGAAAGCTCTTGGGCTTCATTGTATCCGGTAGAGGAAATGAAGCAAATCCAGCCAAGATCTGAGCTTTGTCACAATTGGATATCCCAAAGGACCTCAAACAAATACAAAAATTAACCGGATGCGTGGCGGCTTTAAGCCGCTTCATCTCCCGCTTGGGAGAAAAGGCACTACCCCTCTATCGCCTCCTTCGGCGCACCGAACACTTCGAGTGGACGGATGCCGCCACGGCCGGACTCGACGAAATAAAAGCCATATTGGCAAGAAACCCAGTCCTGGCCGCGCCGAACACCGGCGAACCAATGTTATTGTACATTGCAGCAACACATCAAGTTGTCAGCGCAGTGCTCGTTGTCGAGCGGGAAACGGATGGACACAAATTCCCCCTTCAAAGGCCAGTCTACTACGTGTCCACTGTCCTCACTCCATGCAAATCATGGTACCCGCATTATCAAAAGATTGCATACGCGGTATTCATGGCATCCCGGAAGCTACGAAAATACTTCAAGAGTGTTCCATAACAGTAGCCTCGGAAGTACCACTCAATGATATTATAAACAACCGCGATGCAATGGGCCGGATTGCAAAATGGGCCATCGAGCTTCTCCCGTTCGATATAACCTATAAGCCACGGCGAGCTATTAAATCGCAAGTTTTGGCCGACTTTGTCGCAGAATGGACGGAGGCCGAGCTCCCTAAAGAGTACGGCACATATTCAAACTGGATTATGCATTTCGACGGCTCCAAAATGTTGGCCAGACTGGGGGCTGGCGTCGTCCTGACGTCCCCCACAGGAGACACAGTCCAATACGTGCTCCAGATCATGTACACGGATTCCAACAATGCAGCCGAATATGAGGCCCTCCTACATGGTCTCCGGATAGCAGTATCCATGGGTATCCAGTGCCTAGAGGTACGCGGGGATTCAAACCTCGCGATATCCCAAATAAATGGAGACTTCGACGCCAAGGACCCAAAAATGGCAGCTTACCGCAACGCCGTCCTAAAAATGTCAGCTCGGTTCGAAGGGCTGGAGTTTCACCATATAGCCCGAGAAAACAATCAAGCAGCGGGCGTCCTGGCACGCATCATAGCAAAACACGATGCAGTCCCCCCAACATCTTTTTGGAAAGATTGTGCAAACCATCCGTAGCATGGGAGGGGGAACCCGCAAATAACAGCCCGGACCCAGCCGCACCACTCGACGCCGAACAGTCTGACATAATTGGAGGCTCTGCCAATGAAATTACACCTTCAGCCCACGTAATAATGGCGGTTATCGCCCCGTGGACACAACCATCCCTAGCCTACCTTACAAGGCAGGAACTCCCGGAGGACCAAAACGAGGCCCGCTGCATAGTGCGGCGATCTAAAGCCTATAGAGTCCATGAGGGAGAGCTTTATAAGAAAAGCACTACCGGAGTCCTTCAAAGGTGCATCTCCGAAGAGGAAGGGCGGAACCTTCTGGCTGAAATTCATGCCGGACTCGGTGGTCACCACGCCGCGGCTCGGTCCCTTGTTAGCAAGGCTTTCCGTACAGGCTTTTATTGGCCGACAGCCCGGGCAGATGCTCAGGACCTAGTCCAACGATGCGTTGGTTGCCAACTTTTTGCCAACCAAAGCCATATGCCACCCACCGCACTCCAAACTATACCCATCACCTGGCCTTTTGCGGTCTGGGGGCTTGACATGGTCGGACCCCTTAAAGGTGGGACCCATAGGAAAAAATACTTACTGGTCATGGTGGATAAGTTCACCAAATGGATAGAAGCCAAGCCTGTTAAAACGGCCGAATCCGGACCTGTGATAGACTTCATATACGGGGTTGTACACCATTATGGCGTCCCCCACAGCATCATCACCGATAATGGTACAAACTTTACCGCCGACGAGGTAAAACTCTGGTGCAAAAACATGGGCATCAAGCTCGATTATGCTACCGTCTATTACCCACAAACCAACGGCCAGGTCAAACGTGCAAATGGTCTTATCATGAGCGGCATTAAACCCAGACTGGTGCGGTCCCTCAAGGAATCTAACATGCACTGGGTAGAGGAGCTCGACTCCGTGCTATGGGGGCTGCGGATCACGCCAAATCGCACCACCGGATACACACCATTTTTTATGGTGTACGGCGCAGAGGCAGTTCTGCCCTGCGACATAATTCATGACTCACCTAGAGTGCGCATGTACGAAGAAAGAGAAGCCGAGCTCGATCGGCAGGACAATTTGGATGCCTTGGAGGAGGAGCGTGACGTGGCAAAAGCCCGTTCTGCATTTTATCAACAGCAGGCCCGAAGATATCAAAGCAGAGAAGTACGGGCCAAAAATTACAATGTTGGTGAACTAGTTCTACGCCCGCCGGATAAGAAAAAGGACAAACTCAAGCCCAAGTGGGAAGGTCCATTCATAATCGACCAAGTCCTGACTGGTGGGGCGTACCGCCTGCGAGATGCGTCGGATAACCGACTCGAGCCGAACCCGTGGAACGCCACCCGTCTCCGAAGATTCTATGCCTAGCGCCGGACTCTGTGTTCGTCTCCTTACTCTGTCCATTTTTTGCATTTTTCTGTCTTACATTTCTCTCCTTCCCCACTTTTCTTTTATAGCCCTTAAAGGCTCATCTAGTGACGCGCCACTCGCGCTCATTAAACCTGGGGGCTTCTTTAACATAAGCTTATTTATACGGGCTTCGCGCCCAACACATGCGTCAAACTTCCGCATGTACCTTTTTCTTCACCATTATATGCATCGATATGACTTCAGTTTTGGCCAAGCTGGGTTGCCTGGCTCCTGTGCTTACCCCTACGTTCCCGATTGTTCGGCTAGGCGGTAAAGGGAGCACCTCTGCAATTGTTACTGCCGGGTCAGCCAAATGTGTACCTCAGACTGGGTGAAGCCGAAAGCTAGCGTTCTTAAGGGAATATTCGGTCGGTGAAATAAAAGATGATCTTTTTACTCATTTTATGCGCCCCCAGATGCTTTTTTCTACGTCTTTTCACGTAGTCCGGACATGCACTATAGGGCATGCCTCCCAGCGAAAGGAACCCCTAACGGAACTATTCTCTCTGGAAGATGTTTCTTACTAACCATGTAATATAACATAACTAGTTGGGCACTTGTCTGATAAAGCACTAATGACCCCTACGCCTGGTCTCCACGCATACCCCGGTTCTTATATAACCGCTATGGTATTCGGACACACTCCGGACCGTCAGGTCCCGAGGTTGAAGCGAAAAGGTCGGCAGCGACAAACGATCTACAATCAGTCTAGAAGGCATTACATATGTCAATTCAAAATTACATAGTCATTCTGACTGATTGTATTCCTCTTCTATACCATCTAACAGGCTGTCTAATTTACAGTCCTGCTGGGAATACTTCGCGGCCAACTCTACTTGGCCGTATACTAAGCTTACAGGGATCTCCTTCCCGTCAGTCCCCACTGGTCCGACCTCGGCCATGTGGTTTGGGTCAGACTTCGTAAAACGGGTCTTCACCATGGCCCAGGCCTCCCTAGCGCCTTGTCGGCAGGCCGATATCTTCCACAACCGGAAGCGCCGCCGAGCTCCCTTTAGCTTCTCCGCAAGCTCTCCAAGGCCCTCGGGCATGGAGTGGGCAGGCCATAAGGCTTGGGCAACGCCTCGCATCGCCTGCCGAATTCGCTCGTGCAGTTGCAAGAGTTCGGGAAGAAGGTCACCCGTAGAATCGGGCATCTCCTCTGCAGGACGACCTGTGAGCATACCTATAGACATTACTCTGTTAATCGACTTCCTCGCCAAACTCTTTTTTCAAAGTTCGTTCAAGCACTTACTAAATATGCCGCGTCGAAGCCGCTGATTCTCCTTCTTGGAGTCCGACAGCTGGCCACGAACATCTTTAAGTTCGACGTCCAGCTTGGTGTTGGCATCCTGAAGATCATTCTTCTCTCGCCTCACCTTTGTCAACGTACTCTCACTGGCCTTTAGCCGGCGTAAGAGTTGTTGCTTTTCCGGATCGAGTCCGGCGCCATCTGCAATATGATTTGTCAGATTTGCACCCACACTGCACAATACTAATCTTTCGAAGTATATCTTACCTGAGGGGGTCTCTTTGGGCTCCCCTGCTGCGGCTAGTGTGGCCTCTAGTTGGGCCTTGCACTTTTTCAGCTCCTGGAACAGTACGGTATTCTTCTCTGTAAGAACCTGCATATTAAATGATCCTTAAATCAGTTGCTCTAACTGTTTCAAGTCTCGGGGGCTACTGGTATATATATTTGACCAAAATTTTCTTAACCGTATGTCTTTTACATACTGCTCCGTGGCTCTGGCTAAACCATTTTGAGTGGCACGGAGGTACGCATCTCCCGAATTAAAGGCATCTAAAGCCTCTTGGGAGAAACAAGCGTCGCATAGAACTGTCCGGCGACGCCTGTGGTTCATGGCACTCTCCACTTCAGAATTTGTGGCGGACAACCTGTCCGCATCCTCTGTCGGAGGAGCGTCCGGTGGGCGCCTTGTGCTCGCATCCGCTTCCTGGCCAGACGTTGGAGCCTGGCTGGTGGAGGCGCGATTGGCAACCTCTCCGGATGTAGTCCGGCGAGGTCTCTTTGTTTTGAAGATAGCACGAACGTTAATATGCCCTGACAGAATAACACTAGAGAAACAGAGGGTGCGCTATACCTTTGCGCGGGCATCTCAGTCCGGACTACATTCCTTTTTGCCCCATGGGGGCCTGCGGACCCTCGTTGGCTAGCCGCCGCAGGTTCGGCCTCCCGCCTCGGGAATCTCCCCTGCAAAACACAGTTGTCGTCAGAAACACCGGAATACGTGAGAATGGAATCTCTCTCAAGGGAATGAGACTCCGGTTTTTGTCACCTGGGAGGCCGGGATTAACCCTGGGTAATCAGCCATAATGGCTACCAAGGTATTGTCCTTGCTTAACTGATGGAACACCCCGTCGATAAGATCCACCGATATGTCCGGATCCTCTTCGGAGTCCGGATCGAGGGACCGTTCTGGGTCCTCGGGCTATGGAGGGCGGCTGTTTATATCCTTTACCTCCTGTCGCAGTTCCTGCATTGAAGTCGTTAGACTACATATCTAACCATGGGAGTATAAAACAAATGGGCAAGCGCAATTATTCACTTACCCAACTTGGAGGATCATACATAGTAAATCCGGCCCGCGGGTTGACACGGAGGAATTCCTCCTTTTCTCCCTTGTACAAAGAGGATAAGATCTTTAATAGGGCGGCGGCTGAGGCCGGCCCCTTACGACCGTAACGGGTGGCGTCATCCTCCCTGTTGAAATCCCACATGGGGTGGCCTCTATATTGAAGCGGCTGCACCCCCCGCATAATGCATGCAGCCATGACTCCAATTATGGTTAGTCCGAATGAGCCAACAGTCTTATCCGGCCCATCAGGTAAAGGACGTCTCTGTCGCTTTCTCTCTGAGAGCTCCGCGGACGCCAGCTCAAGCGTTTCTTCAATGGAGCACTGTTGAACTCAGGGAGACCGACCCGGATAGGGTCCGGTAGCGGGACGTCATCTATGTAAAACCATTCCGAAGGCCAGTCCTCGGACGCCTTCTTTGGGGTTCCGGATAGGTATCCGGTCCCGGCGATGCGCCATACTTCGGCTCCGCCCACTTGGTATATAGACCCCTCTTCAGAACGGGGCACCAGGCAGAATAACCTCTTCCACAACGCGAAATGAGCCTCAACGCCTAAAAATCGCAAAGGGCGACGAAACCCGCAATATGTAATACGGAGGCGGGCGTGAGATTGTGCAGCTGGAGGCCGTAGAACTCCAGAAGCCCGCAGAGAAATGGATGAATTGGAAATCCCAGTCCCCTCATTAGATAGGGGACGAGGCACACCCGCTCTCCTTTAGAAGGATTGGGGGTGCTCTCCGCTTGTTTTCCGCCATTGTAGGTGGCAAGACCGGCTCGGACCGGGACCATGTATGCCTGAGGGAGAAATCCCTTGGCCTGAAGCGACACTAACTCGCTATGCGGGATGGTGCAACTCTCCCAGTCCCCAGTTTTGGGACCGGAGGGGCGAGGGGAGGAGCTGCGACGGCTGGTCATGTTGGAATGGACCTTTGCTGGAAGCGCTCTGATGATAACTCGCGGAGAGGAGAAGATGTGGTTTGGACCTAAATCCCCATCCCGTTAAATAGGCGGCTCGTTTATACGGCTAGGGGTGTGGATGTAAAAACGCCCTGGCTTTTCGCATTCATTTGATACGTGGAAGACGGCCATTATTGGGCGTGGAAGCCGAGGAGCACTACATTACAAAAATCGGACATTATTCCTATAGGTACACAGGATTTGGAGAAGAACCCGCCTTGCAATGCCGAACAATCTGCGCGCCGGACTCATCGTCATTGAAGCCTGGTTCGGGGGCTACTGAGGGAGTCCTGGATTAGGGGGTGTTCGGGTAGCCGGACTATACCTTCAGCCGGACTCCTGGACTATGAAGAT